>NC_068416.1:5559421-5826921 GCF_023724105.1 Carassius gibelio
ATATATATATTCTATTTAGTCTCAAACAGGCCTGTCGCAACAAGGCAGGCAAACCAAGCAATTGCTTGGGGCCCCGAGCTGACCTGGGGCCCCAAGACAACGACTGGTTAAGAATAAAATGCAACGACACTGTGTGAGCGCCCCTTTGATCGTCAATGCAGTAACATCTAATGACACTGTTATCGGGATCCCCCTCAAGGGGGCCCCTCTCAGTTGTCGCTGACAGCAGCAGGCCAACCAAGTCAAGTGATCTCTGCTTTTTTTTTTTTCGAACGGAAGGAATATGGTTACTGTAATATGTTTTTTTTTTTTTTTTACGGGATAAGGAAAACGCAGATCAGAAATCGCAGACTGCAAGGAGTCAGCAGTGTTTTGATTTGAGGGCTCAGGCAAACATAAAGAGAATGTCGTGGCGTGTTTCGATTGAAAGAATCGCGGAATCCAGTCATAAAAACGGAATTTACAGTTTAACGCAGAATGACACGTAATTTGCCAAATTTTGAATGAATGAATTAAAAATAGGTCATTGCACTTACATCAAACCACGATACGGACTAATATCTGTAAATTTTAAGCAGGAACAGTCCGTTTAAATATGAATCCTGCATGTTCTGCTTGTCTCTGTTAATGAAAGGAGCAGAAGCGCGTCTTCCTTGAAGACGCACTGAAGCGCGCGTGACGCTCGCGGTGATTTCAGTCTCGCGTCTGATGTCTCACTAAATAAGGATGTGAACACATGAACAACATCTACAGAACTGCTCTTAACAAAAACTTTAGTTTGCTTAATTTTCAATAATTAAAAGATAAATTAATGTTTGGTGTTTAATGTGCATCACAGAAAATGCTTTATTTAAAAACCCACCTGAATGGCACTTAAATGCACTTAATTCATCTGTCAACTTTATTGTCATTGTTCAAAGTACAAGTACAGACAGAGAAACAATTATTAATAATTAAATGTTTTTTTTAATGTATGCATTGCATTCTATGCATTTAAAAAAAAAATCTAAAAAAGGAAACTTAGTTGTTCATTTAAGGCACCCCTGAGCTGGTAATAGTGACCTCTTTCAATATGCTAACAGTGAAATGGTAAAACGTACTTCACAGGTAATTTCAGATTTTTGTTTCAATTATTTCCCAGCTACACAATCAACTTCATCCTCAACATCAACAGATGCATCACTTCTCAGTGCTGATTTTTCCTCTATAAAGCACAAGGTACTAAAAGCTCTATAATTATAGCTGATATCCTGCACAGCCCAGAGTTTAAACTAAGTTTGTGCTGTCATATTATTAGAAGAAAAAAAAAAAAAAAAAAAACAGTGCAAATCACTATTGAATTCCCACCAAACTATTTTTTCAAGCAGTATTTGCACTCTAAACTCTATGGGCCTCTATGACCATTTTGCTTGGGGCCCCCAAATTCCTTCAAACGGCCCTGGTCTCAAATTAATTGATTTCAGAGAGCAGCTTGCATTGTGTGCAATCAAAGTTTTACGATATTGCAAATGTAAATTAAACTGGACAAGTTCTGCAGTAACATGATAGTGCTAGTGTATTTCCCTGAGTCGCTAGAGTAGTAATAAGTAGGGATACAACGATACTACATTTCTAAGCCGATACCAATATATCAAATTATGTACACTGTTATTTACAATAAAAAGCTGACTGAGTTAATACATGAAGCATCATTAATTTCAGTAAGTTGTAATGCATTTTTCAACATGCCTTCTGATGTTCATGAATGTTTATTTCATGATGTAACTTGTATTAAGGAGGACTGTGCTACAGTTATCTGTCACGCCAAATTTAAGCACAAAATGACACATTGGCATCAAAATTACATTTATAGTTCGAATTTTGCAATAAATTGGACTTTATTTGAGAGCTGAGACTTGAGAAGCTTGGAGCTCTTCCCGGTTATCTGCACTAAAGAAAAAAAAGTGGAGGGAAACTGTGGACCTCTCAATCCTAGCTTGAACTACTGTATGGGTGATTCATGCAAACAAACAGAACCTGTATTAACGAAGGCTGATAGTGTAGATAACTGCTTTTATCTACCTTTACCGATTATTGCCCGATACATCTGACTTAAATTACAGTAATTCCATCAATTCATCTTTTTTCAATCTGTGAGTGCCAGAAAAAAGAAAAAAGTAAAAACACCAACACATCCTATTATTTGTCTGATACAATACAGAGTATTTGTGCTAGTCTAAAAACTGGAGCTGGACAGGCTGAAAGAAAAGTGTACACCACTGAAAAATATGACACACTTTGGAGATCTACCTCCAGGGAACCATTCCTATACATAATTAGCATAATGTGAGATAGTGTGAACGAGCAGCATCACAGTGTTGGACTCCGTATCTCATAAACGCTCTTTCCCTCAAGGCTGAAATTCAGGGTTGCACCCATCATTTATCATCTATTATGATAAACTTTCAGTGAATGTCACGACTGTCATGTTCCTCCCAGAGATGCACATGTAAAAAGAACAAGCCCATTGAGAGATCCTATAGCTTTCAACACTCAGTCTCGAAGGGAAGTCACTCTGCCAGTCGTTTGCAATCTCACACACACTTCAGAAAAATGGGTTTTAATTCCGTTGTGTTTCACTCTGCGATGAGTTTTATTCTGTTCAGCTCTGCAGTAACTATGGTTACCTTGTCTGAGAGATTTTCTGATAAGCCTTTTCCTCCCATCACATTAGCCGTTCCCTTTTCTCTCATTCTGTCTCCTTCTTAATAATGAACAGTTCTCACATTAGATGAAATAATCACTCTGTGAAAAGTGACCAGTTTTGCAAATAATGATGGTGCATAACTATGGGCCTGGTTTACGAATAAACACAGACTGAACGGCCCTATGGAAACTGAACAATGATTAAATGCACATTAATACGTGAAAGCCAGGATGAGAAAGGATCTTTCTCTTTTCAGATTATTACAGCCTTGTCAAGCTGTAGAGAACTTCCTTCTTGTAGTTTCAGCTTGTGGGTGTTTCATTAACTTATTCACTCCAAGATATTTTTACGGAATAATTTTGCACCTCAGGCATCTGGTGATAATTGCTGCAAATATATCTTTGACTCTGAATATTTCTTGTGGAAAGTAAGTCTGTGGAAACATTGAGTATTTGAATCATTTTTATTGTATTTACAGTAAAGCATCACTGCTGACACACTTATCTGTATAATAGTGACATACGACACCTGGAGATGATTTATATTCAATTCACAGAAGAGACTAAAGTAACTAACATTAACTGGTAATTATTGAAATGGAAGCGTGGGCTAGCTGAACTAAATAAATAAGTAAATATGTTCATACATACATAAGGATGTATTTATTTTCAGTTGGCAGCATCTGGTTCAACTCTTTTTTATTTATTTATTTTTTATTTTACAGAATGCAGTTAGTAGGAAAAACAGCAGACATCTATTACTTTTAGCCCTTAAAATACAACTTTAACTGAAAATCATGGAAATCCTCATTAAATTCCAGTAATAATGTTTTCACTTTGGTATAACACTTTATTAAGTATCAGTAACAAAGCATTACAAGTATTGCATATTGCATAAATACTTAAAAGTACTCATGAGATTATTTTTTAAAGCATCACGTAGCTTCAGAATACAACAACTAAGGATAAAACACATGATATAACTCTTTGCAGCTAATTAAACCATAATAATTTGAAAATTACAGTGGCAATAAGCTCACTATTTATACTTACTTTTTACTTTAGGGTCACATTACAATAAAGTGTTACCTTTGTATTTCATACTAGAAATTTTAATTATGTTGTATATCAATATCAATAAAAATGTGCCCTTGTTTACATGTAATTACTATGTTTAAGAAACAAATAAGCAACTAACACTAACCCAATCTCTAACACTTACCTTATAGTATGTACTGTACATACTGTATTGTTAATAAATATTGCTCAGTACTTGTGCAATTACATTTTAATAAAGTGTAGCTGAAATGTCTGTATGTTATTCCAATTAACAGTGATTTCAGATGGCATGCAATCGAGAAGTTCATGCACGCTGCACCGCACAGTCCCAGACACACACTTTACATCCCTTCACAGATCTTAACAGTTTGACATAAAAATAGCAATAGAAGTCCATTACCATACCAACCCTTTCCAATCCAGAGGTTTATAACATTTCATGACCTTTTTAAATGTGCAGTATCACTGGTGAATATCGTGAGATCTGCACCTTTGATATTTCTCATTTTTATAATCTCAGTTCAAACACTTTCCTCAGAGAGAGGTATCTTTCTAAAGGCCAAACTTCCTCAATAGGATTTTCTTCTTATGTGGTACTAACAGCTATCAACTTGTGTTTACTCGCACAAAATAAAGGTTTTTGATGCAGCCCCAGTGGATTTCGCAGCATTAAAGGTCATTGTGAAAACAGTCATCAGCCTTTTATTGTGCAACAAACAATATTCCACCTGTAGTGCAGCGCATCACAGAGTCTGAGGCTGTTAAACTGTCAAATAAATTATGTTTTAGTGCAATTTCGGGTTAAATTATATAGTGTGAGATTTTTAATTATACAATTGTTTTTTTTGTTTTGTTGTTTTCAGTTAATGACACAGATCTGTTTGTAATTGGGTTTTATAGCCCATTTATAACCCACTTATAACCTAATGCAGTTGCTAGCTTTATATTAAGGAGGTTGACAGGGTGGTTTCTTACAAGTATAAATCAAGTTCAGGGCAATTCATAAATTAAACTTAATAAATGGACATCAAGTTAAAATTTAACCACTAATAAAAATGTTAGCATATGAAAAATTAAAACTTTGCTAATGGCAGAACTATGGACTTGTCTATGTGTTTTTGCCCCTGTGACTCTCGTCGTTTGTTAATTTGATTCCAGGTGTGTCTAGTTTCTTCCCCATGTGTTCAATGTCTCTGTTCATTTAGTCATTCCACACACCTGTGTTTGCCCAATTATCCTGAGTTTAAACCCCCAGTCTATTGAGTTCATGTCCGTCGGAGATTATTCGTCGACCCGTGTGTGTCCTGTGCTCCTGTCTACCCCTTCAGATTATTGAAATGAACAGAAGAGTTTTGTGCATACTGTGAAAGAGAACGGCAGAAGATACTGTACATATACAGTGACAATAACAATGTTTAATAATTTTAAATGGTGGTAAAGTTGTAAACGTTCCAGAATTTTTTTTATTTTATTTTTTTATCTTCCAGATTTTTTGGAAAGTTTCTGGAAATTTACCTGAAATATTCATTAGCTGACAACCTCAAAATTAATTGGTACAAGCAGAATTGTGTAAAAATTACAAACTTAATTACCACTAGTTAGAAAATTCTGTTGCAAACTCGTGCTGGTTATTATATGTCTATGGGATTTCTCTACTGCCTAATTATCCACCAGTCTGATCAGTTAGAAGAGTGAGAGGAAATATTTTATTCAACAACATCTTTTTGTTTTGAGGATGGCTCTAGTTCATAGTAGAAACAACTCAAATTAAACCACAATAAAATATAATAATTGCAAAAAAGCTGTGATATGTCTCTGCACCAAATGATCATAACATGATTAAAGTCTTTTTTGCAAAGAGTCAAATGTACTTCAACATGAACTAGTAGCACGATGCCTTCATTAGCCCTTCAAAACCCCAGAGAATTATTGAATGAAATTATGAAATGAACAGGACAACAAAAGTCTTTGTAAGATACAAGGCCATAATTCATTTTTAAATCTAATCTGCTTGCCCCCCCCACACACACATGATTGTGAAGTACTTTGGGTGTACAACAATGCACAATAAAGAGCTATATAAATGCATCCTTCATTCATTCATTCATTCTCAGTGGTAGTGTTACGAAAAAAACTCCCAAGTCATTTTAAATAGAGAGTATCCCATACAGCATTTGAGTGATGCTTTACATATTTTAATGTTTTAGAGGCATCGCTCAGGGAGAGCACATTCACTTCACTGTGAGGTGCAAGACTCAGTGGTCCCTCCCAAAATAACAATCGTTTCATAAACCGCCGAAACAGCACAACAGAATCCACGATGAATAATTCAAGCTTGCAAATAATAATGGTTTGGAGGAGGGCTTGTTTTTTTCAAGTTTTACTCATCGGGACACAATCTGGTGGAATCAAACTTGCATGGATGCAGCACGCTGGTTGTCAAGCAGGTTACTGTCGAGTGTCCCACTTCTGGAAAATAACCGGCCACACGCTCGGAGCATCTCAGCACACCACTGCAGAAACATGTTTAATAGGGTCAGCATCAGTGAATGAACTGTGAATATTGGTTAAAAAGGTTATTTTGCATGGATGGCCTGACAAGGCTGTAACTTTTCCCTGGGGTCGAATATTTAACCTGTTGAAAATTACTGTAGGTAGGTTTTATGTCATTCTAGTGACGTACAGTATACAGTAGATCAGATGATTAATACGGGCCAAAGAGCACCATTAACACCATTTTTGTATTTCAGAAACCTTTAAAGGTCACATATTGTACACCTTTCTGGAGTTTTATTTTAGGTTTTGATGCCTTTAAGAATATATATCTGAGGTATATTTACCTAAAACCATCTCATAATATTTTTACAGCTCCTTTCTCAGGAGGTCTGCTAAGTACAGGTCGATTTTGATATGTCTAATTAATATTCCTGAGCCTCTCTACTGATTGGCCTATTGTTTTCTGAGTGACGCATGGCCCGGCCATCCACAGGTGACTAAGGTCAGCCGACGTCACGGCGCTAGCTGGAGGCAGCAAAACAATGGCAAAACTGGAGGCGGTCCACTCAAACCAGCGCAGATTCAGAACATCTTTTTGTGATGTTGAGTGCCAGAAATTACGTAATACAGCCTTAAATTAGAAATGTGATTGCATATCTGCAGCCACTGCCAGACATTGACAGCTGTGGTTAAATGCAATAAAATGAGCGGACTGGACAGAGACGATTGCCATGAATTCTCATGTTAGCAACTCACACTTCTTATTAGAAAAGGTTCAGTAAAGTAGAGAGAGTCTACAGATTTCCTTCCATATGTGTCTTGCATCTCACAACTATGTCTTGTATGAAAAAATGTCTGTGTGCATGTGTGTAAAGCAACAAACTGATAATTTATGTATAATCATTTGTAATTGTATGTACATTGTTGTGATTAATTGTGGCTGGAACAATAATGTAGCTGTAAAAATAGTTGCCGGCTGAAATTGAAATGTATATACATCATCATGACTAGATAGACACAGTGAGTTCAGTGCTGTTGTTGTTCAGCAATGTTATGGACGCGATGTTGTCTGGAGGTTTGACAAAAGGAGAGCGGTGGTGACTAAAGGAGGTGACTGTGTAGTTCGGACATCAACTACGGAAGTCACAATGATTAGTGAAAAATCACAGCTACTTTATGCAGGTTGTGTGCATTTTTTAGATTAGATTCAACTTTGTTGTCACTGCACATGTAAGGTACAAGGCAACAAAATGCAGTTATCATCAAACCAGAAGTGCAATAAGCAGTAAATACAGAATATACAAGGTCTACAATATGTACAATACCTATACAGATAAGTATTATGGACATAAATTACAGATTTTAAATGCTATCAGCATGATATACAGATAGGTGCACTACTGTATGAACGTACTATACAGATGGATTATGTAAAAGTGTATGTACACTATAGGCAGAACTATGAACATATGAACAATTTACACTGTTGCAATGGACCTTTAAAGAACTCATGGCATGGAAACAAATGTCCTTGAAATGTACACATATAAGAGGTTACTCTACAATAAAATACTAGAGATACACTGATGTATTGGCCAATACCAATACAAATTGGTATTGGCCCGTAAAATAAAGTATCTGCACTATTGACCAGTTGTTTGAAAACAGCCGATGATCGGGGTCAATTATTTCCTGTCCATTAAAAGGGGTGCAAAATCGTGCCTGATGACATCTCGCATGAAGAAAATCGAATTTTCTTATGTCTTATGTCAAATTTAGGGCGGTCCATTAGGAATAATAGTATATTAATGCAGCGCCATTAAAGGTTTAGTTCACCCAATAATAAAAATTATGTTATTAATTTATCTGTTCGTCATTAATTTATCTTCGGAACACAGTTTAAGATATTTTAGATTTAGTCCGAGAGCTCTCAGTCCCTCCATTGAAGCTGTGTGTACGGTCTACTGTCCATGTCCAGAAAGGTTAGAAAAACATCTTCAAAGTAGTCCATGTGACATCAGAGGGTCAGTTATAATATTTTTAAAGCATTGAAAATACATTTTGGTCCAAAAATTTTAAGTTGGCGAACACCAGAAACCTCTGTAGGGCCTTACGGGAATCTGGACTTGGCCAAGAAACGGAACAGACTGTGCATGAAATTCGCATTTCTCCGCCTTGACAAAAAGCCCATCCTCTAGCAACCTCTGAAGCACGTTGACGAATGCCTGGAAGACTGCTGGGGAGTTGGAGAGCCCAAAGGGCATGACCAAGTATTCAAAGTGCCCCCTGGGTGTGTTAAAAGCGGTCTTCCATTCATCCCCCTCCCTGATGCAGACCAAATGATAAGCATAACGTAAGTCCAATTTCGTGTAAATCGACACTTCATGCAAGCTCTCGAAGGCTGAAGACATCAACGGCAAAGGATAAGTATTATTTACCGTGATGTTGTTCAGTCCCCAGTAATCAATGCAAGGTCACAGCGATCCGTCTTTCTTCCCCACAAAAAAGAACCCCGCCCCCACTGGAGAAGAGGAAGGGTGGATGAACTTAGAAGCTAGAGAATCAGAAATATATTTCTCCATAGCCTCCCTTTCTGGAACAGAAAGTGAATATAATTTGCCTTTAGTCGGAGACTTACCTGACAGCAAATCTATGGCACAGTCATAGGGACGATGCGGAGGGAGAGAAGCAGCACAAGACTTACTGAAGACTTCCCTCAGGTGGAGGTACTCCACTGCCTCCTCCTGAAACACAGACATAGAAATAGACGGACAAGCAGACGCTAGACAAGACTCATGACATTTATTTCTCCAGGTCAGGATGGAATTTAATTGCCAGTCTATCTTGGGAATGTGTAAGAGGAGCCAGGGGTGACCGAGGACTATGGGTGCAAGAGGAGAGTCAAGGATGTAGAAGGAGATGGTTTCCGAGTGGTTGTCTGATGTGATGAGGGTGATGTCTTCAGTGATGTGAGAGATGACCGGTCGTCTCTGTCTATTAAGAGCGTGAACCGTGATGTGGTGCGTGAGGGGTCTGAGGGGAATGTGAAGTCTGTGTGCTAGTGTTTTGTGCATGAAATTACCCTCAGCCCCTGAGTCCAGTAGTGCGTGACAGTAGTGAATCTGTACTGACCATCGTAGTCTTACCGGGAGTAGCGTAGATGATGATGAGGTCTTCTCGGCAGAGATTCCACCAGATAGTAGCCTCATACTTACTACCAGGCTTGGCCCTTTTACCGGACAGATGTAGCCATGATGAGCGGTCCCCCCGCAGTAGAGCCACAGGCCCAGGGACCTCCACCTCTCCTTCTCCTCCCGGGAAAGCCGAGCTCGTCTGCATGGGTTCGTGATCGTAGGAGGGGCTGGCTGCGTCCCCGCAGCTGACTCGCACGTCTGTCTGGGCCTTAAGTGTGGAGCTTGGTAGGCTCCGTCGATCCACTCGCGTCAGACGTGCATCTACCCTCAGCACCAGTTCGATGAGCCCATTGAGTGAAGTGGGAAGTTCCAGGGCGTAGATTTCCTAATTCGGCTAGCATTCTCGCTGCCTCCCTCCCGGCGACGGCCCGATCAAAGATGAGCCCATGCATCTCGGCGGAGAGTGTCTGGAACGAGGCGCAGCATGGATCTTGGTTCTCCCACACTGCCGTTCCCCATAATGCCGCCTTACCAGTGAGCAGGGTCAGAACAAAAGCCACCTTGGCTCGTTCACTGGAGAAGGTTCTAGGTTGGAGAGAGAAATGCATATTGCATCGGTTTAAGAAAGCTCTACAAAAGTTAGGCTCAGCCTAGTAGGACTCCGGAATGGGGAGACGTGGTTCCGGTTGGGAGGGGCCTCCGGTGGTGTGGGAGGAACGTGCGGTGTGAGCGGCGCAGTGGGAACTCGTAGAAGCTGTAGTTGTTGGGTGAGCTCGGACACCTGCGCCACCAAATCCTGAACCGCGCGACCATTGTCGTTAAGACTCCTCTCCTGGGAGTCCATCCTTCGATCACTGGCGCTGAGAAATTTCTCCAAGGCAGATGACGGGTTATTCGCTGCCTCCATAGTGGTCAGATCATTCTGTCACGTGAGCGATAAAGGACAGGAGGCAAATGTGAGTACTGAAGATTTATTTAAGATGAGTAATGATGAGGAGATGATGGTGGGTGACGCAGGGACCTCGAAGGCGGCACAGACAGGTGAGGAGGAGTTAGAGTGCGCTGGTGGAGGTGGTGGTGGTGGTAAATCCATGATGATGACTGGTAATCCAAGGTTGACCGAACTGGAACAAGACACGATGCAGTAGTACAGGTGGAAGACAGACGTGAAGCACGAAGGACCTCAAACAACGATCTGACAAACAAGAGACGAAAGACAGGGCATTAAGTAGGCTAGGTGGAATGAGCTGCAGCTGCCATGAAACACCCACATGAACACCCACATGAAACAATCAACATGACGTAACAAGAGACGAGCAGGAGACGGTGCATTCATGAACCGTGACAGTATGTCACTTACCATTGCATTTACTTCTGGAAAGTTATCGAGTGTACACGATCTGTTAGTTAGCTATAAAAATAGTAGAGGGAGCTTCTTTAATGTTAATTATATATGCTTGTTTCAATAAATCTGTCATGAAGAGAAGTTTTTATGACAAATACCTTATGTGCAATTGTGCTGAATACACAATAGTGGAAAGTATACCTTAAAATAAAGTGTGAATATAAGTTTGTGACATCATTAATTTCCTCTAAAAAACCCTTAGCATGCCAGCATAAACATACAGTTGTAGTGCTGTCGACTAAAGGTCATTACACACTGAGACAGAAATGTTCATTTCCACACGCTGAAAAATAAATACAACCTTACATTGTGTCGATCACATTTAGCCACTGCCTCGAAAACTTTCATCCATCATAAGAAATTCGGACACTGTAAGGATCCTTGCAAAATAAGTTCTTAGAAAATGGTCTTCTATTTAATATGTGGCTCTAGTATCGTTAGCGAAGCATCAAACTGAGTCAAAGTAAACTTTGAATCACCCATGATAATTAATAAGGAGGGGGAACTATCCTTCCTCTCTATATTGTATTGTATGCACCCAGTATTTTCTTTCTTTTTCTCTTTTTAAGGAGCAAGAGGACAACAAATTCCTCCTCATTGCTTGAATACTCCATTTCACCAGTTCACGCTTACATATGATTAGCTGAGGTATGGAATGCATATTTCTCAAAAAATGGTATTGAGTACTGGTAGTGTTTTGAAATTTTTTTTTTGCAACAGATTAATTATCATGCATCGGACTCAGTGTGCATGGTTTCTGTGCTTGACAAATTTTTAGGACGACTAAATACGAAAAAAGTATATTTATATATATATATATATATATATATATATATATATATATATATATATATATATATATATATATATATATATATATATATAATTTACAAATGCATAAAACTTCGGACTCAGTGTGCTAGGACCTTAAGACTTTCCAATGCTGTTATAAACTGATAAAACTGCACCTCCAAAAATCACGCTCACTCTTTAAAAGATAGAACTATTAAAAATGCATGGCTGAAGTTTATGAAGTTAATGTTCCCAATCGATTGAACTTGAATGTTTTTGTTTGTTCTCATTTCACAATGAAGTCATTTCTTAACTCTCAAAATGCGTTGTGTTGTAACTATCTTGTACTGAAAGCTACGGCAGTGCCAAGTATCTTATCATCAGGGCTGTATTGGTTAATATTATTCAGCTCTATTACAGCTCTGACCATCTCAAGTATAAAAAACACGTGGCATAGCATACAGTATGCTGTGGATATGCTACTGAAGTTTGCCAGTCACAGCCGTGAACGTTTACTTGCGTTTCACTCATCGAAATGAAGTGTTTGTGACAGTAAAAAAGAGGATACCTTTTAATGCAACTTTATGAGCCAGACTTCAGAAAAAATATGAAGATATGAAAATTCAGACTTGTGCCGTATATATATGTATATATGTTTGTGCTGAAAAGAATGACAGCGAGTTCATTTTAGCATGCATGATGGCAGTGGCGTAACGGGTCAGCCCCAGGCCCATATGCAAAAAATTTGCACAGGATTCCCAAAAATGTTATGGGCTCCAACTTAATTAACTTAACTTAGGCTCTATTGTTGATTTTTCTGAAGTAAATAACATCACGTGAATTGTATTCACAAGCCGTTTTATTTACGGTATAGGTTAATGCTTGGAAACACCCCTTGTAGCACACAAGCCACACAATAATCGAAGTGTTGTGCTTTGTTACTACCAAGTCTCTATGTTCTTTCAAATTTATGATAAAATACAAACAATACAAACATCTCACCATTGGACGTGCCTTTAGAAAGAAAAGAATATTGACAGATTACATAATGAAAGAGTTTTTGTTTTGGATTTGAATTGTTTCATTCTATAAAGCATTCTATAGATATATTTAACATGTCAGTAATAGCAGTAATAGCGCAAAGTAGACCCTTTGCAGTTCCGAATGATGTACAGGCCTACTCTTACCTTTATGATCAAAAATTATGAAAAAAAGCCTAAACCTAAGAACCCTAATATATATAAGATACATGTTTAAAATATTGTGTAATGCATAAAGTGTTTCATGTCTGTTTATTTTAGGCAAGTTGTGTTGGTTTGAGAAGGCTAAATTAATCAGACATAATGCTGTCTCACTGTCTGACGCTGTCACTTGGTCGTTTCCTTTAAAAAGCAAAAACTTGAATTTAGCAAACATAAAATGTTCCAAAAATATTTCTAAATTAACTCTAAAGAAACAAAAATAAGTATGCCACTTTGCCATTAAAAACCAAAACTAAACTATTTGAATAGCTGTGTAATGGGGAAGAGAGAGAAAAAAAGACAATATCCAGTCAGACTCGGGCCGTGAATTCTCATAGGCTGTTGGACAATGTGGCTCATGCATGGCTATATCCGTTCACTCGTTTCAGTTAAAAGTTCCCCCCAGCTCGCCGTGCGCCCAAACTGCCAGGGCCCATATGCACCTGCAAACCGTGCATATATGACGCTACGCCACTGCATGACGCAGCACCATCCCAGTGGCAATAGGGTCTGGACAAGTTGGATCTTGGTGTTTAGTGATTAATACAGTATAATATATGCTAATATATCTTTGTATCATAACATGGTACTCTTGGGACTGGTGATCTTTAATAAAAGACTGAATAAAATGTTATCACATATAACAAATACTGTAATAGTGCTAAAATAATGTCTATTTCCATAACTGGAACCGGAACCTGAACCTGAAGTAGCTCACTGAACTAGCTCCTAAGTGAAATAAATATAAGATGATAAAAGCATAAAATGGGTCACTGAAGGCTTTGAAACCGACTTTCTCATGACCGAGTCAAGCGGTGTTATCTTCATGTGTGTCTGTCAAATGCACACATGTGCCACACTTCTGATGGTGAATCTAGAGCAGCTCTACACATCCCTCCATAAATCACATTAACATCAGTTAAGTAGGAAACTTGTGTTGATAACACTGAGGAGCTTATATATTCTGCTAATGGCCGTATTATGTCTCTCAGAGGCTTAGAGCAAAATGCTGTCTAGCCATTAATGCAAGTTGGTTTCATTTATATAGGTGCAATCCTTCCATTATAGAGATATTCAGGCACTGTCAAATGTGTGAGCAATTGCTGCACTGTGTCATAATGTGCACAGCAGAACACCGAGTTCTATGAGTCTTTCCAAAAAAAGAGCGAGCGTGCATGCTGAGAGACAGGTGATTGAAGCCCGCTTCCTCAAGTGGGTTACATGAAATGTGATTGGCATGGCCTGAAATTTTCCATCTGCGTCAGAAATGCTCAGACTTTTTCATCCTGGGTCCATGTGTTTCAAATGTATTTGTAGGCACTGGTTTAGACTAAAGAGGGTTTTCAATGCTCCAGTTTCAATTTTATGTAATGAGAAATGGGAAAGGGCAAAACAAGATGAACTGAGGTTAATAATTTATTATTATATCATACTATATTGTATTATACATTTGACAGGTATTTTTATTCAAAGTGACTTCCAATGCATCACATATTGTTCATAGATTCCCTGGATTCAAACCCGTGGGCTTTGGCATGGCTAGAATTCATGAGTACTTTTAATTGACTGTCAATGGAAAAAAGTGTTATCAAGCATCAGCCTGCAGTAGCTGATTAGACATTATCAGTTAGCTCCGCCCCCAAACTCACACCATTGGTTGAGCCTGTATGTCATTGTGTTGAGTTGTTAAGTTTGAACATATACAAACAGAGCATTGTTAAAACTTTTCAAGGCAACCAACTTACAGCTTCCAAAGCTACTTATAGAAACCGGGATAGGACAAAGTATTGGCATTGAAAACAATTTTGATTGCAGAAACACACTCTATGACACGTGTCTCATTCTGCTAGATGTTTTCTGAACCGTGGTCTCTTATTTACATCTGATTGGGTGGGAAAGAGTTCAGCTGGAGTGGTCACTGAGTAGACAGAGAGGATTGAGACTCCATGCCACGGCCCATCACAGCTGTGAATTGGTGTTGTAAGGTTCATTTGTGCTTGGCAAAATCCATAATATTCTCCATGGGCACAGCTGTGTTATAGGAATATGTGTTTCCAGAGAACCATACTACCCCCTGCTGGCATGAGAAATAGCAGAATTGTTCTCACTCTCACTTAATTCCCAACTCTTTCCATAAACACAACCATTTGCACAGATCATCTTTGCACAAGGTCACCACCCACACTGTTCCCACCGCTCTACTGCCTACAACGCTCGACAAGCGCTATCAGCTGCTCTATTTTTTCACGATTTCCCTCATTTGAGCAATATTAGGGCAGATGAATGTAGTAATTGAGTGCGCTGTGAAATGATTTGGGAAAGATTGCACTGTCATTTTGATCACATTAGCAAAGTATAGCAATATGCCGAAACATAAAACAAATGGAGATCTGCAGTGCTGCCTGTTCTTTTCATGAACTGAACTGCCCGGTGCCCTGAGTGCTTTTCTGCTCGCTTCTCTGTTAGGATAGTTGCAAGAGCATCACTAGGGCTGCTCAATAAACACACACCACAATTTATTTTACTTTCAATTTCATACAAATTTAACATCAATTGCATCCTCAATAAAGAAAATGTTCTGTAATTAAAAACGATACACTTTTTGAAACATTGGTAGGTCTGAGTGAATATGGATGCAACTCTATACAACCCTTTACTTTCACAAGCCCTTTAGAAAAATACATGTAATTTAAACATGGCACAATGCTCTTCATCATCACATTGACTGCTGTTTAAAGCTTAAATGTCTGTAACTTTCATTCCCTCAGTGTTCACTTTGCTACTCAGACTCACTTGAAATATGTGGGAAAAAACTATGCATACTGCATAGGAGCTATATGTCCCATGATATATTTTTTAAACATTTCAGAAAACTGTAATTATTAAAATACATTCAGAAATAACATTTCCATAACTTTTCCTAACTTAACTTAAGTTCTTAGAACATATTTTTGTAAGTTCCCTGCGAAGTGGACAAAAGATACATCAGGATTAGTTTCAGATCGAGGATCAAAACATGGATGGAGTAGATCGCTTCCATCAGCACATCCAAAGCTTCTACAGTCTTATACCACTTCCTGGATCGACATTTCATTCAGTAATGTTAGGCAGTTTTCATTTATATGCTGTTTATTGCTTGATGATCACATTATTTTCCATATGCTTCTGCTAACATACACGACCGTTTGCTTGTTTCAGCTTCTTCTTTGCCTGTGTTTTAAACCACACATTCAATAACCAGAAGATGCTTTCTGAAGATGAGTAATAGCGTCTCCTACTGTATAACAGTGAAAACACAAAAGGCTGAAAAATTCTGTCAGTGGCAGCGAAAGAGCTAACGAAATAACAAATAACGTGTGTTCTATGCAATGTTTTTTTTTTTTTTTTTTTTTTTTTACACTTTAATATATTTTATATTTATATATATTTTTTGGAATATATTTTTGTTAGCTAGATAGGACAAGCGAATTCAAGAATTAATGCATGAATGGATGGATGCACATTGTCCTTACATTGAATTTTTCAACATAATCTTATAAAAATAAGTACATCTGGATACTTTTCTGTAACAGAGTTTTTTCGTACCTTCATGCACGTTTTGCCGCAGATTCAAAAAGAAATGTCCACTGAGTGGAGCTAAAACATGATTCAGGTAAGTATTGCCGTGGTTCAGAATTAAAAAAAAAAAAAATGTGAGGACTGTTGCTAAAAGTTAATGCTTTATAGTGTTAGAAATATGCCCTAGATGCACCAAACCAAACCCAACCCTAAACCTAGCCGATAGTGTTAACAAATGCAAAACTGATATAAAAACAACTTGACATTTTTTAAGTAATATTTTTTTTTTTGATGCAACCGTGTCATTTGAACTTCTTATATTCAGATATAAACTGTTTTGTAAAATCATAGTTACACGGGATTCGTACCGGAGTCCTCAAGTACATCTCTCGTGAGCAACTGAACAAATCTACTGTTTATGAAAACCCACAGATATGAAGCTGGATATGTGTGATTCTAACATTCAAAAGCATCAGTTTTCAAATCATGTCATGACATAATATGCTTCAAGTAATTGTGCAAAAATTATGCTTTATTCATCGAAACTCTGTAAATCATTCTTTGTGTGAAAAGAAATATAAGGTGTTGGAGTTTTACTGCCTCTAGTGTTAATTTATTTTGGAATGTACTTATTGTGATATGTACTTAATGGTACATATTGCGCATCTCGTGAAAAAGTGGCCCCGGGTACATTTCTGCTATTAGACCAGGTAGGAATTTTGAAATGAAATTTACAGCCATTAATCAAGACTTTGAGTTTGAAAAAGTGCTTGTCTTCAGTTACCAATTTATATACACAGTAGAGAGAGAGAGAGAGAGAGAGAGAGAGAGAGAGTAAGATAAGAAGAAGAAGAAGAAGAAGAAAGGAAAAAAGCAGCATAGGATGCCACTGGTGCTTCATGACCGCAGTATTGTGATTTCATATGTGAGTCTTATCTGGAGCAGCATGCAGGTGTGCTCTCCTCAGCTTTGCTCTGGTGTTCACAATCCTACCAAGTATTTCTGCTGTATAATAAGTATGTTGTGCACAATATGAAATTTCCTGTATGCATGAAATTACTCAAATGACCTATGACTCACCATTCGCCCATATCCGCAATATACAACCAGAACACACTGCATGGAACGCTAAACTCGTTCCTTCCAGTTTCACATATCGTGCACATTTTCTAACACATTTTTTTTTTTTTTTTTTTTTTTTTTTTGTCCTTCTGGCTCAATATTTGATCAGGCTGTCACTTTAGATGTGTTTATGCAAAATTGGGTTAATGGGTTTATTTTCACTTGGAAATACTTTTATTGAAAATTACTTGTGAATTCAAGCTATATACATTTTATCAGACATGAATTAAACACGGAACATAATGAGGTGAAGTATTGACCATACTGCTGTTGGAAATATTAAACACTGCAATGCAAATATATAGTATACACTTATATTCTGTATGAAACAAGTAAAATGTTGGTTACTGTTCACATTTAACTAATATACTGATTAAAATTATTTAACAACATGTACTTAGAGGGTAAGAATGAGAGTTTGGGTAGTGCTTTATTTTACAGTATGTGCACTTATACTGTAATACTGGCATATGAAACTACCGGGTGATTTAAGGTAACTTAAAGGGTGGGTGAAATGCTATTTCATGGACAAAGTTTCAAAAATTAAGTTTTACGTTTGTCAGTTTGTCACAAGTTTGGGAAAGTTTTTTTCGAGTATGGCTCTGTGTGACGTTAGATGGAGCACGCGCTCCCGTATAGCAGAGCACTGAGAGCACAACAGACTTCACTGATCAGAGCGAGAGCGTCGCGAAAAGTCACAAAAGAAGTGTGTTTTTGGTTGCCAGGGCAAGACAACCCTGCACAGATTACCAAAAGAGAAACAGCATTAAGGGACCAGTGGATGGAGTTTATTTTTACAGAGCATCAACAGAGTTGTGCAAGTGTTTGTGTTCCCTGCATTTCGAAGATGCTTGTTTTACAAACAAGTTCCAGTTTGACGCCGGAATTGGGTATCGTTTATTTCTTAAGGATGATGCAATCCCAACGAAAAAGGGTCACGATCATGTGTAGGAACCGCAGGCGGTGAGTAAAACTGCTTCAAATATCTCTGTGTTGTTAACTTAGGTATCAGCGCGTAAGCACATCAAGTAAACCTTGTACACCTTTAAAGAAAAAAAAAAGACGACATAAAGTGGAACCGCTAAGCAAATATATACAGTTTCAGTACATACCACATAGAGACGTCCTGCTGTAGTCGTTGCTGCTGCTGCTCTCGTTAAATTTCAGCCTCTGGATCTGATTCTGGATCATAAATAAACGGCTGAATCTGACTGTAAGCCATGGTTTGTTTTGGATGGTTTTTTCCTCACAGTAATGTCACAGCTTCCAAACGCTCTCAACACAAAAGCTTTCTGGCGCTCGTGATTCTTTAGCTCCGCCCACACGCCACTCCTCCAGCCTGTCGTGTTTTTCCGAAAAAAATCATAATAATCATAATAATAATAAAACTAAAGACTTTTTGGAGATGTGAAGGATGCAGTACTACTCTATAGGTACTCAAGATTAACAGGAGATTGAGTGAAAATGACCACCCCCCCCCCCCCCCTTTAAGGTAAGCTGCGTTTAAACAAGCATAATTTGCAACAAGGACACTGTAAAATAAAGAGTTACCAATATATTCAATGAACGAAAAATACATTATTCAATAACATTTTATTATCTGGTGTCCTTTTTACACACAGTAAATGTACTTGGTATTATACTAGCAATAAATAATGCATAATTGCATGCAATCAGCCCTAAAATAAGCCTAACCCTCACCATAAAGTAAGTGCATGCAAGTAATTAATTAATATTGGTAGTTCAATGTATTATTACACTGTAACAGGGACACCTTCAAATAAAATGTAACCCATTATTCATATATAGTTTGAATGCCTTCAGTGGAATTTAAACAGTGTATTTATTAGAACTAGCTGCGCTAACACTGATGAACACACAAGTACAAAGAGTCTGGCTCACAAACCAACAAAATGAAAGATGTCCAGAATATGCTTTACTGTTCCATGAACTGGCTTTCAAATCCAATTCTCTTTCAGGTCTGACAATGTCATTTTGCCCCATGTTGTTTTTTGTGATGTGATCATCACATATTTCCAAGCACCGGCCCTTTCACATGACGCTCTTCATCATTCCCTAATGCATTTCACTCTATGCAGCAAAGTGTCAAGCTATAGCGTTACACCCATACATTGCACAGGTCAACCATTGCAAGTTTAAACATGCTGGCCCTGTTTGAAAGCAAAACCAATGAATACAAGACAAACCTCCTGATGTAATATTATCTGGAAGTTGCTGAAGCAAAAATATAAACAAGATGGAATAAAGATTGTTTTGGTGCACATGCAAGAACATCCAGATCCACTCCAACACACACAGTCTAACATCTAAAGAATATTTAAACATTTGAAAAAATAAAATAAAAAATCAATTGGTCTTTTTTTTTCTTCTTCTTCTTATTTCTGATATGTATCACAGCACCTGAAAGGGCATTATAATGAATGCTTAATGCATTATAAAAAAAAACGTATTATATGTTGTATCATCTCATGAATAATCATAACAACAATTATAATACATAATAATACTTATATATTTCCAGTTATAAGTTTAAGAGTATGATTATTTATAACTCACAATGAACACCATATTAAATCTACTTCATTTACAGTATAATGGACTGTATCATATCTTGACATTGTTTATTTCAGATCTGCACAGTATCTTACTACAGCTTGTGAGTGGTTAGATGTTATTTGAGTGTCTCTGTGGAGCTAATGTTAATTAATTGATGTGAGATTAATTCTCCAACTAAAAAAAAAATGCAATGTTTTATATGGTTACATTTTACTTTGATGGTCCCCTTAATCAATTGACTACAAGCAACTTTGTAACTACATGCAAACTAACTCTCATTAAAGTATCAGCATGCTCAAGAATGATAGAATCTAGTACGGTAGAATAAGCTGACGCACATGCAAAGACACTTAAGTTTATCTGTTGGTTGACCAAAATAAAGTGTTAGCAGATATTTATAGTAGCAGATGTACTAATACTCTAATGACCGCTAGTTGACATTCAGAGTTACTTATCGTCAGCTGTCTAGAGGGTAGCATCAAAATAATCAAACTGATATTACAATAACAATAGTTCAAAGCAAATGTGTCATATTACACATTCTGATATCTGATCTTATGAAAAAAGAAAAGTTATTATTAATATTATTAATACTTCTTATAAGTGGTCTTTGACCACTTTAAGTAAACTAGCATCAGAAAAATGTCAAGATATGAGACTTATAATACTTATAACTATGAGAAATATAATCCATTGTAGAAGTTGATGCAAAATGTTCACTGTGTTATGAATCATCATAAACTTAAAAGCTATAACCACAACTAAGTAAATATTATAATATATTAAAACTGTTCTTATGAATATTCATGAGATGATACAACATATTATGAGTTTTTTTATTATGCATTATGCATCCATTATAATGCCTTAAGAATACCCTTATAAAGTATTATAAATACAGGCTTCATAGAAAGTGTTCCCAGGATTTTTCTTTTCTTTTTCTAAGCACAAATACAGATATATCTCTCATTTTCTTGCACTATTTTGACTGTTCAAAGTGTTCACCATCCAAAAAAAGAATAGGGCAGTCTAACAATTGAAATATTTATCAAATGTAGTAAATTGACTGAATTCAGCGTAAGTGCTTATAGGCTTATTTCATATTATGCATCTATAATTATTATTTGCTATAGAAAATAAGCAATTGATACAATGTACTTACTGTGTAATTACATATTACTTACTTTTAAACTAACTACATGCAATTACAAATGCATAAACACTATTGATTAGGATGAATAGCAGTCACTGCTTTATAAAATGTGTTTCCCTTGTTGTTTACAAGAGACAAGATGATCTCAAACTGTCAGGACGGCAAAACTTAATCACTCCACCCAACCGACTAAAAGAAGTAGCACATCAGTAATAAACATAATGTAATTAGGATCCCCAGCGATCTCTCTCCATGATTAACAGCCCAATTCAATGTGCCTTGATTGTTTGGGCAGAACATTGATTATTGTGTTGTGCGAGTGACTGACAACCACTTTCAGAAGCTCACAGCATTAATCACAAGTTAATTGCACTAGAAATGATAGATTATGTTAAGACATCCATTAGTAAAAGTTTTAATAAGCCTCCAACCTCTAACCTTTTTCTCCTTCCTAAATAAAGATAAGTCTTTCGCACTGAGGTTCAACCTCATTGTCATAATTATGAAGGCTGGCTATATAGAGTCTGCACTAAACCGGCAAGCTCCAGTTCAGAAGTTTCTCAAGCGTCTTCAACAGTGGAGCAGCTGTTCTACCACTGGCCCAAATCAAATGTCTACACTTTTTGCTTTTATTCTGTAAATACTCTGTATGACAGCATTTTAGGGCCACATAAAATAAATAAATAAATCCAAGATTATGAGATTAGATTCATAATATTTTGAGAATAAAGACAAAATTATGAGAAAAAAACTCTTAGCATTTTGAGATTAAAGCCGTGACCTTTTGAGAATAAAGTCATAATATTTGGAGTCTAAAGTTGTATCATTATGAGATTAAATTCGGAATATTATAAGATTAAAGTTTTTTTGCTATTTTTGGAAAATAAAGTTGTATTTTGTGAGTGCGAGTTTATTTATTTATTTATTATTAATATTATATATTTGACTGATTCACCAGAGAAGACCCTTATTTGTTGGCTGGGGTTGTGTCGATTACTTTGAAACTGCCTGTATATAGATTTATACCATCAGAAATGGTCCACACTGAAGAACAAAATGGGGGGGGGGGTAAACACTAAATATATAGTATTTATACACATAGCATCACTCACACAAATACTGCACACCATCAGTGTCATTTTAAGTTAGTTCGCTGTACATTTATAAGAATGTCCTTTTTCCACTTCCAAAAACCATAAATGTAACTGTTAAAATGACAGTTCAGTGTATTACAGGTTTTGACCACATACAGTATTGTAAAGAAGCGTATCATTAACCAATAAAATGCATTTACAGTCTTTTACCGTTAAAAATACAAACATTTTATTACAGTGCACAGTGAGCACTGCTCACTTGCATCTAATGCAGAAAAAACCCTGGAATGTTTTCGTCAAAAACCTTAATTACTCTTCAGCTGAAGAAAGAAAGACCTATAGATCTTGAATGACCTGGGAGTAAATAATCTTTTCTTTTTTTGGGGGGGGGGGGGGGGGTCTGCACTTACAAGTCTAACTGTCTCATAACTACAAGTTAATACAAAAGACTCTTATTTATTGCATCTCAAGCTTTGAATTATTATTAATATTTATTTATTTTTATTTTTTGTGGTGTGGTTTTATATCACAAATGATATAGAAAGGTCTCCAGATGGCTCAAGGCCGAGTCTATAACTTATCATCATCATCTGCAGATATCAGGACACATAATATGTAAGCCCATAAATTCTACTTAATCTGTGAATACAAGTCTGATTGAATTTCCTTGTTCATTACCCATCTTCATCTGCTTCGTCTTCACAGTAAAGATGAATGACCTGAAAATAAATTAGCAACAGCATACGATCTTGTCTTTTTAATCATTTAAGTTTCAGTAATTCTATAAATATGCAGCAATAACTAAAAATGCAACTGCAGTTGTCCTTGGTCTTTATGTGTTTTATTTTTTTTTTATGAAAAAGATTACAATTTGTGATAATCATTTTCAAACAACAACAGTCAGCTGATCTTAGGTTGTGCACCAAAAAAAAAATGATATGGAAACATTTATTTTCAGAATACAAAAGTGCAGATGTTCTGGCTGTTGTGCCATATCGCTTATGAAATGTTGGCGCTCTGAAGACACTCTGAGAATGGTCTAATGGCGCCAGTGGCCCCAGTTCAGTCTTTTTCATTGGCTACAGAGTCAGGAAAGACACATCAATAGGCAATAACCCCTTTGGGTTGTTCACCAAACTGAGCCACCCATGCTTCCTTTGTAACAGGAGTTGATGAGTTTGAAGTGGTCTCAGCTGTGAGTGATTTTCCTGCTTTGTCAGTCTGCCATATGCTTTAGCTGGGACTCCTGTCCTTGGTGTTGTAATCTGTGCCCTGTGAGGAGGGATCAATGATGAAAACCACACTGAAGACTCACTACTATATCTACATCAAAGCCAGGTCTATAATACACGGAGAGAGTTATCTCCTAGTAGTCCTATTCAACTGCTCGGCTGGAGCAGGACTCCTAGGAAGTTTTAACTCTGCCATCTTTACTCAAGAGCAATTCAATTTAGCAGGAGGAATTTTTGAGCCATATTGTAAAAAGTTGATTTAATGTGGCATGATTGTTGATGCCAGAGTACTTCAGAAACTGATGATCTACTGGGATTTTTACACACAACCACCTTAAGTGTTTACAGAGAGTATTCCACAAAAAGATCAAATATCCAGTGAAAATGCATTTGTGATGCCAGAGGTCAGAGGAGAATTGCTTTGAACTGATAGAAAGGCAACGGTAACTCAAATAGCCATTCGTTACAACAAAGGTGTGCAGAAGAGCATCTCTGAACCTTAAAGCAGGTGAGCTCCAGTAGCAGAAGACGCACCGAGTGCAACTCCTGTCAGCTGACAACAGGAGAATCAGGCTACAATTCATACAGGCTCTCCAAAACTGGGAAGAGAAGATTGGAAAAGGTTGCCTGCTTCGACGAGTCTCGATTTCTGCTGCATCGTTTGGATGTTACGGTCGGGATTTGGGGTAAAAAATACAAAAGCATGGATCTGTTCTGCCAAGGATCAACAGTTCAGTCTGGTTGTGTTGGAACGGTGTGGAAATATTTTCTTGCCACATTTCGGGTCCTTCAGAATTGAGCTTAGTTTAAATGCCGCAGGGAATTTCTACTGACCACATCTATCCATTTATGACTACAGTATTCCCATATTGTGGTGGCTGCTTCCAGCAAGATATCACTCCGTGTCCCAAAGCTCTGATCAACTCAAACTGGCTTCTTGATGGGGAGTTCACTAAACTCAAATGGCCTCCACAGTGTCCAGATCTCAGTAGAGCACCTTTGAGACGTGGAGAAACTTGAAATTTATATCATGATGCTATCATATAGATATGAACTGAAATATCTAAGTAATGCTTCCAGCATCTTGTTAATTCTGTCATTTAGAATTAAGACAGTTCTGAAGACAAAAGGGACCCAACCAGTACTAGTAAGCTGTGTCCAATTAAGTGGCCAGTTAGTGTATATATTATGAATATAATTTAGATGTATAAGAGCAATTATATATTTTATTCACAATTGCATTTTTGCTCACAAAAGATTTATTCTATTAATTTATAGCCAGAGCATGGCAAGCAGGCAAACTCTGATCCCTTGAATCACAGACACTTTGTTGCCTTTTTTTGTGTTGTTCTAATCTACTGGTTTCTTCTCATTTTTTATTCATAGATATTTTTGCCTTCTCAAGGGGACCACTATACAAATATGCCGTAAATTAAACTGAGTTATAAAAATTATGAATCTCATTTTCACAGATGTGAAAGAGAGAGATGAACAGCATCTTGTTCTTCTACATTTCCCCAGGCTTTTTACACTACCTGCAGGTGAGAATGCAGTTGAGAGACACATGGAATGCATTCTGACGGCTTCTTGTGCTATTGAATCGCTCTCACGGTACTTTGATGTCATACAGCGATCGGTATGATCAGTGCTGGATGTTTGGTCACCCTAGCCCATCCAATATTGCAATTAATATCCAAGTATATATAAAAAAAACAGCCTCTCCATTGTTAGTTCTTTTGACATCCAACCTCCTTCCCATCTCCTCCCTGTTATGCATCTTTATTTATCTTACTATTTATCTGTCTATAGGGGGCAAACATCAAGCCACATCTGTTTACCACTAATGCAAAACTGATATGGGCAAAAGTGTTTTAGACCACCTTTGAGTCAAATAAACAAGTACTGTTTGGTGGAATGTAATTCACGAGTTCACGCTTACATATAATTAGCTGAGGTATGGTATGCGTAATTGGCATGCTGTCCGGGGAAGGGCTGCGAGCTCGGGAATGGCCCGAACCTAGAGTACCCCCCCCCCCTTCCCCGTCTAATTATAAATTGAACTCGAAGTGAGGAGACAGGGTGGAGGATGGATGCTGATTAACCATCGATGGATAGATGTAAGTCAGCGATATTTGTACTGTGGGATTGATTACTAAATTGTGGTCCACCTGTGTTGATTAGGCTAAGTATGTGACACGCTCCTCCCAAACCTTGTTAACGAGAACATCATTCGATGGGACTGGACATTGTTTTACTTTGGCTGTCAGGGTTTTGTCCTAACACTCTGTTTGTCTTGTGTTTGTTTCTTGTTTCTATGTCTTGTGTCAGCACATGGCCTAGCTTATTGTTTTTTTCTTGGCCATGTACTTCTCTAGCCCTTCCTCATTTCCTCTTTACCACGCCCTCTAGTTAGCCTTGTTGGTCTAATTGTGCTCACCTGTTCCTCGTGTTTTCCTCCCTATTTATAATGCCACTTGCCCTATTGTCTCGGCCAGCTCATGGTCATTCTCACCCCTTCTGTCACAGTCTTTGTCTCTGCCTGAAGTTGTGGCCCTCCTTATTGGTCTTGTGTCTTTGCCTTGTCTAGTCCTTTGTAGTTCCATGTTCTTGACTTGTTCCTTATTTTAGCATTTTGTCTGTTCTTGCCTTTTGCTTTCATTTAATACAGTTCTTCTAATCCTGATCTTTGGCTTTGTATTTTTGCTTGATTATTCTTTAAGTTAGTGTGTTGGTTAAATTGGTATTCATTATTATTTATTTATTTGTTACTGTACTCTTTATCAGTTATTTGATTTATTTATTTTCTTGTCTTGGGAGTAATTTGTTCCTGCGGAGCCTTGTTTTGTCTTGTTGTGGTGTTAGAGTTCCTGTCCTGACCTGTTCCTGTCCATTGGTTCCCTTGTCTTGCCTTGCCACTGGAATGGTCTGTTTTGTCAAACCCTTGTTACTCATACTGCAACTGGGTCCTCCTTCCAGATCCCTGACATTGGCTGTAGATGTGTTTTACACTTGTGCATTTACACTTGTTCACACTTATCAACAATGTCATGGGGTTTGCGTTCATACCTCCTTGAAGATGTGATAAAAAAAAAAAAAAAACTGTTTGGCTAAAGCCATTAAAGTAGTGTTTGGGCACCATTAGGGCACAAGGATGGAGAGATTTCAGTGGGAGCTCTTTGCATGAAGAAATGGATGATCTCGATGACCAGTCTCTTCGGCAGTCCTGCTAGAGTCTACAGTGTGATGGGGATTTAAGGGCATTTGGAGGCCAGACCATATGCAACACTGAGGTCATTTACATCCATATATATATAGTTTTTTTTTTTATTTATACAAAATAGCAATCATTTTATACATTTATTTCAACATGCATCAATATTTAACAACAAAAACATCATATGAAAACTGCCCTGAAAGATTCTGAAAGATTCAGAGTGTAATACAATGTTGTAAAGTATGTATGCTTTGTTTTTACAGAACGAGTTTATTCAAAACTAGACGTAGTAGTTGAAGTTCACTTGTGCATCCATGTCATTTTGACAAGTTATTTTCAAAGTCTATAAAAAAAAAAAAATGGTTACAATGGCTGTGGTGTTAATAGCAACAATAATGGTCTTTAATAAAGCGAGGAGAGGATTTGCATTATGAAAATAAATTATTCAATGAATATTGCAATGTAAATATTTTCTGAGTTGGTGATTTCTTATGAATTTGTATATTTTTTTTTATTTATTATTTTTTTTATAATAAGCATTACTTGCTCAATCCAAAATCTAGACTTAAGCAGTATGTAATCATATTGTAGAATGTATAGTATATCTGAGATTATGCACATTCATACAGATTTGCCACATATTTTTACTAGAATGTAAATGTTATGAATTGCAATGAAAGTGTGTTGTGAATGCACAGTCTGGTCTCTTTGTTTATGCAGTATAGGTATTAGAGTGTAACATTTACAAAAACATATTTTTTATGATATGTAGTTATGAACAAAATTGATTTATTGACAACATCTAAAGTGTAAACATTGGGACATATTTGCAGCTATAGAAATGTAAAATATTCACTATAATATTAAAATGTTATTGAAACATTAACTTTTATATCACGTACAATATCACATTCAATATATAAATAAGATAAAATATAAATTAGACATGAAATTAACAAAAATGCCAATGCATTCATATGTAAATATAAGAATCAATGAGCATTTGATATCACTGATCTGACACCTTTGTGTAAATCTTTTTGAGGCAGTAATTTTCAATGCGTAATTAGTGTGATTTGACATTAATATTACATACATAGATACATACTAAAAAGAAAAACAGGAAAAAGAAAAGTAAGAGCTTCTTTCATGATAATTTTATGTTGCGTCTTTTGTGTATTCTATGACTGGTTTATTAATTAAAATTAAGTAAATGAGCCAACAGTGCTAAATTAATATGATTGAAGCTTAAATACTTAAATATACAATACAAAGAACAACACAAATTCCACCTGGTAAAACACAGGTGATGTAGTCTAGTTATGAAGTAACTGTGGTCATGTCTTATTTTTTTATTTCCTGCATGTTGCACAAAACTGCGCTTTAGGTGATGTGTAGACTTCCAGTTTGATTAGTCAGAGAGGAATCCAGAGGACATGCAGAGACAGAAAGGGAATGAGAGTCAGAGCACAATGATTTTTATGCACAAATTTGACAGTCCCTTCCAAGAGTATCCTCAGCAGCAGTAGACACTGACTCCCAAAGGACACACACTTTTTTTCTTCTTTTTTTGAAAGAATGGAATAAGATGCTAATATCTTGCAAATGGAATATTGTGGGAAAAATTTAAATTGTAAAAGTGTTACATCGTTGTTGTTTATGGAAAGCCTTATGTTAGTTATTAGCCCTACTAGTCTATTGGATTGTATTATTATTATTATTAGTATTAGTAGTAGTATGATAAGGAGTTGTAAAGTACTTTTAATGAATTAATATCACAGAGCAACACTCAGAAAAAAAAAAAGTTTCAAAAGCTGTCACTGGAGCAGTACCTTTTCAAAAGGTTAATTTTTGTACCTTTCAGATACTAATACATATACTGTAAGTAACAATTTCCACCCTTTAGATACAAAGGTGTATCTTTTGAAAAGCTACAATCCCAGTGGCAGCTTTTGTACCTTTTTCTTTGAGAGTGAACCCAGAAAGATTCAAAGCATCTCTGAATGTGCCTTACCTCTTGGACCCAAAAAATTAATAAAAATGGTGCAGTGACCTTGAGAATCATTTGTCTTGTCAGCCATCAGGGTTAAGCCAAACTATTTCCATTTTTTATCAATTTTAAAAATATCAGGCTTCCTGGAGAGGTTTGACGCTATGGGACTGTGTGCTCAGTACAGCAGCTCTAATGCAGAACACCAACTCCCAGCAGATCAGAACTCAAAGCGGTGTACTTTATGCAGCGCTGCACTTCGTAGAAACACTGCATAATTATATGTAAATTATTTCAGCAGCACACCCCCTTGAGTGGTGCATTACCTCAACTTTTACAGATGAGCTGTGTTTTATATAATCCTTGAGTCTATCCGGATGGATGGATAGTGATCCTGCTTTAAACATAGCTGTCTATAGTCTGCAGGCAATTACGCAGCTCACTTTGGAAAGCAGCTTATTAGGTTGCTTCCTGTAGTGTACAGTAACCAGAAGAGCCTTGTATTGACTGACCATCTGTCTCTGTGTGAACAGTCAAACTGCATTGACAAAGCCCAGCAGATTCTCCGTGTATCGAGAGCCTCAGAGTGATTCTGGGTTATAAGAACAGGAACAGTGAGGGAGGTTTGATGTACGTTGATACGTTGCTTCAGAAGTTTTCAAGTGTCGTTATAAGAAACTAAAATAGTTTATTTTCCAAAAGTTCATTTTCTATTGCACTTTTATAAGCATACGGCTGCATAAAGCACAACCTGGTGTGTTGCATATTCAGTGTTCTTTGATTGGCATACTGATTTACATTCATGTTTTTTGGCAGATGCTTTTTCAGGAGAAAAAAAAGAGCATATTTTGTTAGTGGGTCACACAAATAAACACAGCCCCAGTCTCACAATATCACAACATTTATACTCTTCTGGTTCAGTTGCAGTTGCCTCTGCATACTAGATAACAGTGATAGTTCACATTCAGCTAACTATGAGCAACTTCATGTCATCTAGCAGTCGGAAGAGTATTAGTTTACATCACGCTTTGTTTAGATGATCCCCAACACACAAGTTACTAAATTAGACATAAAACGTACACATCAACTTATTCTACTAACTCTAAACAATTCTTTTAATACTCTAAAGAGTTGACGTAATTGCAAAGTTACTTACAGTTAGCTGAATGTCTGTAATAAAGTGTTAGCATGACTGCATCATTCTGATGTAATTCTGCTAGTGTGAAAAGAAGGACAGAAGTAAGGATTTAAATCTTTATCTGATGCCTATTCTTTGTTTATTAAATGGCAAGGAGTTTTGTATCGTGATTTTTGGGATGAAATACAACCTTGACATGTTCTTGACAGATTTGTTGAGACTGACTCAAACTGTAAGGTCATTCTTTCTACTCGGAGTGTGACAGTCAAAAAACACTGTCCGTGTCCATCAATATTTCATTGCTGCCTCTGAGTCTAGAATCTCTGCCGTGTGCATAGAGATGTGAACAGAGGCCTTCGGTAGAAAAGCTCTAGTGAACACATGGACAAGCACTGCATCAGCATGTTTATTCATTGACTATTGTTAAACCTTGTTATCCTGTCTAAGCTGCTCCTCGCTGGGAGAGATCTGGATCTCTGCTGCTGCCCTTTCTCTGACAATAGACATTTAAACTGTCAGACCAATGGAACATTTGTCAAGAAAATATCAAGTTCACAGTACAATGCCTCAGCGTCAGGTTAAAATGGCTTCACTTCGGTCATAATTCTTGAAAAACATTTTAATATTATGGGAAAGGGTCCGACATTTGAAGGTTAAAACTGCTCTTAGACATTGAATTACAGTATTTTGTTCAATGCATCAGCGTCAACATCTGAGCAGCTGACAGAGTCATCCATCACAGTTTGCTGCTATATATCACTGGTTCTGAAATGCTTTTGGAGGACCCATGTACACTGAGTACTGCACTCTAAAAATACATTCTCCTGACAATTTGTAACAGTTTTCTGCAAATTGATGCATTTTGTTTTGTTTTGAAAGGGTGGAGCTTCATGCATCATTTCTTTCTTGTAAAAGTCAGATTGTACAATTCTTTACACAAGTGCTTAATGTGCAGGGATTCAGGAAAGTGGTGCGCAGGAGCACATGCATGACCAAAATAAAAAATGCACTGGCTGACAGCTGTTAATGCACAATCACTGTTTTGAGATTGACTAACTGTAATACTGTAAAGGATTTCCATTCGAACTGAAAGCATAAATCTAGGCTACTGTATGCGCTGCCAGTTTCAGAACAAATTGTAAAACTGTGACATTTCATTCACTGACACGCTTCACTCAGCAGCGCTAAAACTGCCAGCGCATATAATTACTTACTGGCAACCTGACAAAATAAAAGCGTGCTGATTAGGTTTGAAAGTGATGATAATTCTTATTAAAAAAAAAATATATATATTAATTGTACTCTAAAATAATTTTATTTTTATTAAATTCGTACTTTTTATTTAAAAATATAATAGTATTATCACAATTATTTTTTATATTCTAATATTTTGTTATAAGTAAATAAATGCAACAATATGATAAACACTATTTTTATTATTATTATTATTATTATTATTATTATTATTATTATTATTATTATTATTAGTTCCATAGTTTTATTTAATGGGTCATATTCAGTATATGAAGTGTGAGCAGCAAACTAAATCTCCAGGGGCATACACCTGTTAATGTGTAAACTTGGATCTGTATTAATGGAATACAAAGGGGCTAAAGGTGCACCTTGAGGAAAATTCCCAAATAGTGTAATGTCTCTGCACATAGTCCTAACCGCAGGGCACCTCACATGACATGGGGATGAAAAACAAATTGATATTGATCCCATAACTTTCACATTGGGGACCATATTTTGTTAACTTTTTAGCTAGTTTTAGATAAATCATGACCTTGTTGTATTTATTTAATGTAACTGAAATGAGGATGTCATGGGAACTAATCTTAAGCCTGCAAAGAAGGTGTGTGAAATACTGTTGAGTGGTATGATAAGAACAATCTGGCTCTTTTAAAGGAAACAAAAGGAGCTCATTGTGAGCTTTGGGAGGCACAGAGCCACAGAAAACACTTTAAGTTTCCTCTGGGGGGATGAACTGGAGAGGATCAGCAGTTCTTGGATCATCGGCATCCACATCACAGGGGACCGCTCATGGACACCTCCTTCCAGGAAATAAAGGCACATCAGCTCAAAATGCCTCCACCTCTCCAGTCAACTGCTGGAAAATATCTATAAACACAGCAGAGAGAAACTAGCTCATCACAGTCTGATAGAACGGCTGCACATCAGTCTGAAAAGCCAACATTACAAACGTATAACTGGCATCCATCTGCTGGCCATCAAAGAGCTGAACGTCTTGCACTCCCAGACCCTTTTACTTGCTAGAAGGTGTTCCAGCTTCACTGCAGTCCCACCAGACTCAGAAACAGCTTCTCTGCCAAAGATGTCTCCAAGCTGAACTCTGGTCTCTCCTGCTGCAGCAAAACTAAACACTATAAACCCCACAATCCTGAAACTGCACACACAAAAGTACTCCCTCTTACATTTTACACATCCTCAGTGTTCTCATAACCTAACCTTGTGGCACACCATGTCCTGGGATCTTGCTATAACACAAATATTTGCACCACCTGGAAAAATTTCTATATACAGTACACGCTTATTTGATGCACAATGTACTGCACATATTAAATTGTATTTGTTGTTCTTGTGCACTGTTTGTTGCATTATATATATTAGTAGTAGTAGTAGTATCATTATTTACAATTTGCTTGACAAACCAATAGCACAATTCATGTTAAACCCGTGTTTAATTTAGTCTGGGTGATAATAATAAAAACATAACAACAATGATAATAATACAAATAATCATTATTATTATCATTATCATTATTATTAAAATAACTAACATTTTTTTTTTTTTTTTTTTTTTTTTTTTTTTGTGTGTTACTATTAACCCATGCTGCCCATGACCTTTGACCAGTTTGGAACTATTTCATTATGCATTATAAATACTCCTACATTCTGTTTTACCACTAGTTACTGCAATTCGAAACTTAACTTTAAATATCGAATTGGGGAATATCCTAAATGTTCTCATTTCAGAGCACCCTGCAGGTAAGCGGACAATGGATTAAATCAGCGTGAGAACCTTAATAGTTATCATGCTAAGATCTGTGGAACCGCTCACCTGGCCTCAGACAGCTTGTTTGCATCTATTCTGTTTGTGTGTGTGTATTTACTCATCACTGATGCCTCAAACTCTCAGCCCATTTTCAAGCATCCTCACACTGTTGATGAAACGGCATAATTTAATCACAGGAGTAAATATAACATGCTTTGGATTTAGAAAATGTTCTAAATAAGATGCACTTTTTTCCCTGTATTTCTGTGTGCTATTAGTATTACAGGTTAGTTTTAGCTAAGGTGTAATGGTGATTTTGGTGACACTTTATTTCAAGGTCCAATTGTCACTATTAACAAACCATTAGATATGATTTTTTTCCCCAATAAACTCAATTATGTGTTAGTAAAGTAGTTGTTAACTTTAGGGATGTAGAATATGATCATGCAGAGTATGTGCTTCATAAGTATTAATATTCAGCCAATATGTTATTCATAGGCATGCTTATAAGCAACTAGTTAATAGTGACTGGTCCCTGTACTAAAATGTTACTAATTTATTTCATTATTATTATTATTATTTTTTTTTACTTATTTACTTAATGATGTTTTCCTCATTGTTTATCATTTAGACTTATATTTAAACTTCAAATCAAGACTATGCAGTTTAAATAACATCTATCCAGAAAAAAGCTGTTCCATCATGTTCAGCTTGTTTGACTCCTAAATCAAATGTTGAGAATGGTATCTATGAGAAACATGAATTTCAATGGTACCCATGGCAACAGTTTGAAAACCTTGTGTTGAGAGTTTGACAGAGCTAACTTTAGCTCTCCCAGAGACTGAAGAAGATCAAGAGCAGCAGAGATGTAGGGCTTCAGCACTGGAAGACGGGTTTGAAGCATTGCCATAGATGGCAGATCCCTACTCCTCAAAATCACACGCTGACCAAAGAGAGAAAGTCACCCTCCTGTCATGTCACCTCGAGTCACCACTAAAAGAAGAAGAAAAAAAAGAAAAGTAAATGACTTTCTCAAGCACTGTTCAGCATTTCTGTCATGCACCTTTCAGAAACGAATTGAGAATTCCTTTAAATATTAGTTCCTGAACCAAACAGGATGCATAATTTGCAGATGCATAATTACAAAGAAGAAATGTATATGTAATAATTGTAAATTTCAGATTTGGTATTTGAATGTCAAAACATTTTCAATGTACTGTATTATTTTGAACTCAAACTAACCCCATTTATTTTCCACATGACTAGATATTCTGATAATCAGTGTACATTGAGAATAACTATTTATGCCTGAAATATCATATAGTATCCTGGTTTTGGTAATTCTGATGTGCTAATATCCAAACATTATTTTAAATCCAAACACAAATTATGATTTGGAATAGTATTATTGTTGAGCGGAGCCAAGCACAGCTTGTTCATTCCAGTGGTAAAGCAATGCAGAAACAGCACCATGCTCCTCACGTCAAATATTGAGGGACGGACAAATTACTTTGAGCTCATCTTCAGCACGACAACCAACACGACGCAGAACGACACCGGAGGGGCTTTAGGACCTGTACACATCCCTGAGTCACCAGCCAACTGAACCAGACTTGAACTCCACAGCAAATCTGCAAAGAGACCTCAGGTTTGTGGTTCACAGACTCTTCCAGAGCAATCTGAGAGAGCTTTAGGGGATTTGCAAGAGGGACTGGTAGAAGCTGCCCAAACCACTGTGTGGTTGAAGTCTGTAGACTCAAACCTACTCTAATCCTTGCCAATGGCAGTCTGACAGAGAGTCCCAATTCTTATGCAAGCTAAACTTAGGTAATGTTATTGTTCTGTTTCCCTCTTTATTCATACAGGGTATTATGCGTGATGGTGAACAGAAAATATATTTTGAAGTCTATACTTAAAAAATAATAGCAGCTGTACTGAATGACTCCTGACCGCTGTGTCAGACGTACACTAATTGCTTTCACCAAGAGCTTTCTGTCCTTGCCTTTTCATGAGCAACGGCTTACAGCTGGATATCTGTCACAGAGAGCAGCTGCAAAATACCCTGATTTCTCAAAAAACTATGAAAACCAATTATTTCTGTTTGGATTCCAATTAGTGTGAGCGTACAGTGATTTTCTTTGCTGTTTCTCTGGATGGACTTCTCCCTCGTCGAGATGTGCTCACATCTCTCTCTTCTCTCGCACACACGTGTTCAGTAAATCTAACAAGAGGCCGTTCTTTAAAGCTTCTGTGCACAGGAGTTCAAATACACAGTCAGCCTTTAAACGGTGAGACCCGAAGCAAGCTGCTGACAGTGTTTATTCCCATCATTAGCTGCCCTGCTCAGTTTTCTGAGCGTAGATGTGATTTGTTTGCTTTTCTCTGGAGGGTTTTAGGAGGTTACGTGCTGTGACATCAGCGATTGCTTTGCTGCTTTCTGAGTGTTTGTGACTTCTCCGATTTATAAGGGAATGAGGAACTAAACCAGGAGGACTGATGTGTCAGCTATTAAGTTAAAAAATGTGATTTATTTTTTGACTTCATGCAGATTTCAAGAACAATCCTTGTATTTTTGTGGCATATAATAAAGAGTAAAATGTCAAAATGGTCTAAATTAATCTCAAAGGATTGAACAACACAAAGTAACCTTACGTTTTACATAACTTCTGATCCGAAATGTTGTTTAAAGATCTTGTTTCATATACTGTATGTAGAAGCCATTGCAAAAAGTCAAACCTATTTTCTCCAATCTCTGAAGGCATTTGAAGTCAACATCAAACAGTGTTTGCATCCCTTTTTACTTCAGCGATGTGACATATTGTCCATGAAACAGGAGATTTAACAAATAAACATAGATAAGAAGTTTAATTTATTTAGCAGGATATGACTGCATGCTGAAACCTTTCAGAATGACACGTGGTTGGAGGAGAGGGCTTTGACAGGAAGACAAGCATCAGCCTAAAAGTTGGGTCATTTTTCTTCAAGAAGGTTTTTCTTTTCTTTGTTTTCTGCCAGATACGCATGTTAACTGTATACACAGCATTTATTTGTAATATTTTGAAATATAATCACAGTTTAAAAAATATAAGTTTTCTATTTTAAAATACTTAAAAAATATAATGTATTCGTGTGATGCAAAGCATCATTAACCCAGTCTTCACATGATCCTTTATAAATCATAAAATATGATGATTAATAATCAGTGTTGTGCTGCTTAATATTTTTTTTTGGGAACATCTGATATGTTTTGAGGATTATTTGATGAATAATTTAAAAAAACAGCATTTATATAGAGTTTATATAGAGATTTTTCTTTCTTTTTTTACAATTTAAGTATTTGCCATCACTTTTTATTATTTTAACATATCCTGAAAAAAAAGAAAGAAAAAAATACTGAACCCAACCCAAACATAGTGTATATATATATATATATATATATATATATATATATATATATATATATATATATATATATATATATATATATATATATATATATATACACACTATGTTTTCTACTTCTTATACATCAAAGAACCCTGAAAATACTATCACGGGTTCCAAACATTTATTATTTCACCAATATTTTCCAACATTTATATAGACTATGTTGTTGTTATTGTCTATCATACACAAGCACCAACAAACAAGGAAAAAATGTGGATTACCCAGTTTGGTTTAGCTGCATTGAAGGTCACCAAAATCCATCAAAACTCTGTATTTCATTACAGGTTTATTCTATGTTAATAGGAAAGTAATGTCTGATTTTTTTTTTCTTTTTTCTTTTTTCTTTTTTTTTTTTTTTTTTTTACTGCTTGGGAATTTAATCTCTTGGCTGTCTTTTCATCATTTCAAAGAGGAAGGTTTCAGCAAACCGAATAAAAGAACAAATATAGTATAACAGCAGTAAATAGTTTATAAAGTCATGAAAACAACTTTGGAATACCATCTATCATTTACAAAGGCATATTACAAGTTAAATCAAAGTACATTTTTGTTTAGTTTGATACAGTACACATTTTTCATTCTGAAGCTTCTCACTGACACCAGGATAACAACTGAGCTAAACGCCTTTCTTCTTTTAATATTAGAGCAGTTTTTACATTAAAGCACTAAAAATAATTATTTAAAATAGTGATCTTAAAGACTTTCAAATATTCTTACACATGCATTTGCATTAATATTCAGTTCTATAATTGACATATACCTAAGTTTGCAACGACTGCATTAAATTCAGTTCTGATTAATTTCTTACAGAGGTGAAATTAAAGGATACTCCAAAGACAATGTGCACACACATAGTTTCAAGAACAGCTGAAACTACCATGCAAATATATGTTCCTGAAGTATTATGCAAATATATATGTTTGTTATTATGTCATTTCCATGTTCAACTAGCTACAAAGTTCCTGTGCTTCAATTGGTAAAACTAGAGCATTAAGCTAGGAAACACACAAACTAATAATTGAATACATAATAATTTGCCCTGGGTATAAATTCAAATGTATCTAGATGTGTATTTTTCCTTTAAACAAGTTAGGTTTTAGATTTATTTATATCAAAAACATGATTTGCTCAACCAAACTTCTTTGGAACATAAATAACCTTAGTGTAGAGGATTTCCCAAGGGTACAAATCACCATCTGAACAACTGTTTTCCTTAAATGAGAGCCCCATACACAACCTTTTTTTTTTTCAGCAGCATCAATCTTCCTTCTGAGAATGCTGCAAGACATACAGGATTTGTTAACATACTGTACAACAATGTAATTTACTGACCTGAGATTGACTGCCACACAAACTGAGATATTAATCACAAGCCTTGAAATACAGAACAGTAGTGACTGGCTTTCACTTGCATTCATTCAGAGTGTAAAACAGTTCATTGTGACATCATGTGAAACAACATGAAAATTGTCTGTGAGGCAAAAACAAAATACAGCATTTTTCAGCATTTCTTGTATGTGAAATATATTTGATATCAGCAACATGACAACAGTCAAAGGTCAGACGCTCACGTCTCACCCTCAGGTTGAAGATTTGATCAGGTCACTGCTGGATTTCAGCATCTTCAGCCTGTGGCATTGATGAATCTCGAGTGAGTGCTGGTGTTTCTGATGTCCTGTCTGCACGTGTTCCCTCGTGTTTTTTGCTGTCCAAGTCAGTGCACTTTCATGCAGTAGATTGATCACGGAGACACACAGCAGTCTGGCAGCCGAAACATCAATCACTCGAGCCATAAAACCTACATAAGAAAAATACCAAACAACTCACTGGAAATATGTCTGTGGCAAATTTTTAGCAAAATGATGTTATGTAGCTTGTAGGGTGTAACAATCCATTGATATGAATCAATACTTCTTTGAAATGTCTAATGATACAATATATATCGATGCCACACCTAAAACATTGATATCTGTAGTATAATAGGCACCTTATTTCAACACTGTCCACATTTTTCACAAATGTCCCTCTATGCATTACCACCAAATTCATCCATTCTCGTTCAAATGCACGTGTTGGGACAATATATTTGTATTATGACGATGGCTGCGTTCAAGTCAGTGTAGTCGGCTGTGTACCTTCTTTTAATAGATTACAAGAAAATACAACAGGGTTTGTTAACTCTGCTTATAGAAAATGAAGAGCAAAGAATTTGCATCAGGTGTGACTTGCGTTTTTAATTAAAAAAAAAAAAATGTATGAAGCTACTTTAATCTGTATCACATAAAAATGTATTAATTGTTATATTGCAATTCTATCTATCAGTTTCAACTTAAAAAAATACCGTCAACAACAAACCATCCATCGATCCATCAATTCTGTCATGTTTCTCACTGACACACCTCCAACTCGCGCTTAAATAAAACTCTGAGTTTCCCACTCGTAATTACAACTTCGTGGTGGCATTCCTGTGCATTTAACTTGTAAATACAATGTATCCAAAATGACTTGAACTTTAACACTCGCTTGTCTCTCCCGGATTAACCCTATAACAGCTGGTGCAGCTAAATAAACAGCAATTTGACAATGTGCTACACTACATTTATTATTATTAAACACAGTAACAACATCAGTCTACCATAATCGACACATTCTTAGGAAATAATGGGTTTTCACAGTGAATAATCAGAACTATTTCAGTAAGACACATGTTGCATGCTTTGCCTGGAAACCTAAAGCTGCACTAGGTATACATCACATAATAGCACAAAACCCTGATATTTTGAGCACTTATTTGAAAATGTACACATAACGTATCAATAGTAATACTTACAGGCTGTGGTTTGGAGAACTTGCTAGTCCAAATTAAGAAGCTAAAAGCCAAAGAAGATATAAGCCATGACTAGAGAAGCAGTCCTTGGTAAAATGACATGCAGACGATAACAGGTTTGAATTGTATTTATGTGGTATCCTTAAACACAGTGTATTCTCAACATTATGTAAACAGACTAATAGTGTCAAGTGTTTGTGGGCAGGTCAGACTTGGTTTGTATTTTGCGGGCAGGCGGGAATTATGCAAATGTTATAAACTTGCAAAATAGATATTTTTCAAAAACCCATATGAACTGCTCTTTAAAGGATTTATCATTCTCAAACATCACAAACGGATCTTTTGTCAACACAAGTAATATGAGCTTAAAATCTGCATGGTTTGTATAAGGTCTGCCCTTGACTAAAACATTTTCTGGTCACATTACTGGACGAATCACATGTTTATTAATTAACCATTTCATAATAATGAGCCTTTAATTGCCTACGTAGCACAATAAGTGCTCAAGTGCTTGCATTAAGCTTGCCACAGCACATCAGCAGACTGAATGTATCAGGGAACAACAAAAAGGAGGCTGCATTAACATTTAAAAAATGTATTGATAAACTGGTGCTTTCTTGGTTTCGTTTTAAAAGATAAAGCCAGCGACACTGACACGTCATCTATGCAGCAGTGGATGCACCTGTATGCATGTTTCATACAGATATCATTATCCAAGAATATCTGTCTACCATTTGAATGGGTTCATTTGAAAGTAGACATTTCACTGTCTGTCGATATATTCTTCATGTCTGAAAGGCAAGCAGAAATGAGTTTTGGAGTTTTGTGCTCAAGTTCACTGAGACTGAGAAGACAGAAAGCGCATCCTGTTTGCTTTCTTTATTTTACAAAAGCACAATGCTTTGTTGTTATTCTGAATGCACACAAATAAACGTAAAGTCTTTACAGATTCGAAAGATGTATTACTCTTATCTATATGAGCAAAAATAAGTATTTTAAGAGCAAGGTGCCTGTCTGTCATGCAGTGAGTGCTACTGTTCAGCTTCCACACTCCACACAGACACTTCAATAGTGCACATTTTTCTACTTATTTTGGCCATTTAAAGTTGCTGCTACATACAAATTCCAGATGAGAACCTATATTTGAGGTCAATAAATGATAGGTGAGCATTTGGAAGTACTACCACATAGACCAGCCTTTAACCAAATGTCCATTACCTCACCTGTAGGATTTCTTTCTTAGTTTTTTCTTTTTTCTTTTTTCTGCGACTAAGCGGCTAATAAATTTGGGTCGAACCAATTGTTATGCATGTTAAAAAATAAATACAATCTCACATTGTGTCAATCACATTTGCACACTGCTTTCGAAACTTTTGTCCATCATAAAAAAATCAGTTTAGGTTAGATTTTGCATCCGTAGCAAGCATTTTGATAGGAAAGGAAGACAAATATGAAAAAAAAAATGCATATGAAAATTTTTGATTTATTATGCAAGGACCTTTAGTCAACTATTAGGGGGCTGCCCTAGTTTGTATTGCTGTGGGAAAGTGGAGTAAATAGTATATTTGAAAATGTTTGATATATTGTAACCCTACAGAGTGATATCATATCCTGTTGCTAAAAATTCTTAACAAGGTCTGAAGTAATGTTCGAAGCTCAGTCTGACCACAGTTTTACTCAAATGCCTACTTCAAGACATTCTATTATGTGCCTATGCATGATTATACAGCTGTATTATTATTTTTTATGTTTTGCCTTCCTGTTCACAACCCGATCCGAACAAACCTGCCAGTTGTGAATCACTGGTCTAACCCCTACTGGAAACCCACTAGCTGTTCTTGCACCGCATCGAAAAATCTTACACTGTGTATTTCTGATTCCACGAATTGAAATGGCGCCATGGCAATCTAACAAAAACATTATTTGCTATAGATTACAGTCTGTTTGAACTGTATCTGGAATACAGAACAGGAGAACAAGAAAGATCCAGTTTAATTATAGTTTACTTTAATACAATTGTGGTTGGCATGTAAACATAATTTTACCTGTGAATGTTGCATGCTTTGAGGAATACATCTCGTTGCTCACACACACACACACACACACACACACACACACACACACAAAATGTTTGTATATGTCTACAGACACATAAATTGTGATAATATCAAATCATTCTGAAGCTGACAGGGACAATTCTTTTGAAACTGGGATTCTAATGTCAACATTCATAACCTCTTTAACGCAAGCACACAAAAAGATATTTGTTTTCAATTTTGCCTGGTTCACATTCAAGTATGGCTGATTTATACATTATTTTATTTTTTTATTAAAATCATTTTAAAATGCTTTCTTGGCATATGTACAGTATTAGCATCGCTTAATTGTAACAATAGCCCCTGTGTCATGCACGGAAATGCCTCTAAGATATCAAACTAAATGTACTGTTCTGGCATGCTTACAATTTTGCCCAACATTTTGCAATTTTGTGGGTAAATGCACTATTCATATGACATGCCCACGTACCATTGGCTAAAGATCTGGGCCGGTATTCATAAAGAATCTTAATGCAAAAAGTAGCTCCTAGTGACAAAATTCTAAGAAAATTCTTAGAAATGTGGGCGTTTACTCTTAAAATTAAAGAAAAAAGTCCTAGAAAAGAAAAAAGTAATTCAGAAAGCATCTTAACCCTTAAAAGAGGTCTTAAAGTCAAACTTGTTAGGAGCACAGACGAGGACTTTTAAGAGGCTTAAGAGTTTCTTTAGCAGAGGAGAAAACGGCAGAAAAACGAAGAGGCAGAAGAAATGTTTTGCAGACAATGGATGACAGTGAGTTAATAAGACGGTATAGATTAGATCGTGCAGGGATCATGTTTGTGACTGATCTTATTAGAGATGTGCTAACATCTCCGACACAGCGAAATGCCATAGCGCCAGAAATTAAAGTAATCACTACATTACGATATTTGGCAAATGGGAAAATGCAACAATGCAATTGTGATGATTTGGGTCTGTCACAACCTTCTGTAGTGATCACACAAACAATTACAGCACTTTCAGAACATCTTATTGTGTCGCAGTTCATTTAGTTTCCACTGGACATTCCCACCTTGCAAGCTCAAAAACTGCATTTATGAATATAGCAGGCTTATAGGTGCGCACAAGCAGGGGGAATGAACCGTTAATAGTTTGTGCTCTACGGTCCCATGTCTGCTTCTTGTCCCTTGCTGTGACACCCGGCCCGAATTTTCCTTTAAGAATGGCCTTGTGTTCATCCACTAACTGGGCTAACAGTAAACACTGTTCCTCTGTCCAGTTTGGCTTTCTTGCCCTTCTTGGTTTTGGTTCCATGTTTGATAAATTAAAACCAACATTCAAACCACCACTTAAACAGGACAGCAATCACTGTAATTGGAAAGAGTGGAACAATTATTATCATTCTAAGCCAATCAAATACCTTATAGGAAATTAAAAGCATGCTAAATAAAAAAAAGGATTTATATACACACAAATAATGTTCTCACAAAGTGAGCATTAAAATCACTATTTTTTTTTTTCCTTCTTGGACAACCAACCAATCACAGTCTTCAAAAGATTGTGGCATACATAGCAACGGGGTCAACCCCGCCTCCTCACTAAGAAGAACGTTTTTGTCTTTTCCTTACTCAGAGTTGCTCTCAGATCGGTCCCGAATCGCTCTTAAGCTAAGACTCCTACGTAAAAGTTTTTAAGCTAAATTAAGAGTTTTCTGAGAGGATTCTTAGAAATCTTTATGAATACGGGCCCGATGCATATGGGACACAAAAGTGGAAACACTTCAGGAGTGTCAAAGTCGTCATCGGATTGGTTGAATAATACAGGAGACTCCAAACAACACTCTGACAAACACAAGACAAAAAGACAGGGCAATAAGTATGGATCGGGTAATGAGTGGCAGCTGTGGCTGATGAACAATTAACGGAGACGCCCACATGAAACAATCAGTGCTGACAAGAGACACACAACACTCCACCCACATAGTGCAAAACAGATACTACAGTTTACCAACAGTGAATGTTTAACTCACAGGTCTGTTACTGTGCCAACATTTCCACACCCCGAAACGTGACGCTGAATGAAACAAACTGTGATTGGTTGTTTGACATCGCAGTTAAACAGCCTCATGAGTGGGCCAATGAAAGCTGCCATAGATTGTGAAGTCTTCTCATGTGAAGACCGATGAGTGTAAATACCATAGACTGTACCTGCATGACTGCACTGAGCAAGGACTCTGACAGGCACTTGAGTATTGCTTTTCTCCTCTTTCTTTACTTCTGGTACAGCTTCTTCTCATATACTTGTTTAGACAATTGTACTCACTATGTGCTTATAATCTTTACTATCACTACTATCACTCGGAAAGCAAATGCTAATAATATATGGCCTGTCCCTATGTCCTCTACTACTTTACTCTCAAATGTTCTTTATACAGATATATCAAGTTAGAGTTTTAGCTAATGAATGCATTTTATAAAACTGAAACACATGAATACTTAATATTAAAACACATTGCACCAACCTAACATTTTATATAAAATACCCTTATCCACAGTTCAGTCTTTTTTTAGAGTTTTTACTTTTTTGTAAAAGTTTTTACTTTTTTGTCCATGTATTCTAGAATGGCTTTATTTTGTTTACCCATTACCCAAAAGCTATACATTTATTGGACTTTTGGATAGCCTAATAGATATGGCCCTAGTGACACCTTCTCCATGATTCAACTAGCCTGTTCCCTTATAATATCTACCGATTTTCCCCACAGCAAGGCTGGGTTTTCATATGTTCTTGTAAACTAATCTTTATTTTATGATTCACGTAAAGTCATGTGTGCTGTTCTATAAACTACTACTACTAATACTACAATGACTGTTCATGTCCAGTACGACGAACTGCTTCTCGTTTTGAGCGTCTGTCTTCCAGAAATGACTTGTAGTCCTCCTGAGAGTCCCTGAAGCCGTTGTCAATCGCTGTGCGCCAGTTGGGTCTGTCATTTGCAAGTGCCTCCCAGTTGTCCAAGTTGATGGATAAGGCCTGAAGATCCCTTTTAATGACGTCTTTAAATCTTAGATGGGGGTGACCATGCATTTGCCAGCTTGCCATATAGCAAGATTTTTGGGAGGCAGGCAGGGCCTGAAATGAACACCCGACCACGCGCCAAATGCGGGTGAATTTTGCAATTGGTGGGTAAAACTGTCAAGCTACCTGCATAGAATTGAGTGATTCATTAGTTGTTGTTTTTTGCATCTGTTTTTTTAAGTCCGCCATTTCATTGGATTTTTGCTCAAAATGTGGCGACACATTACTGGGGTAAAGAGGCCAGCTGAAACGAACAACCAAAAAAAAGATGAGGATGAGTCAAAGAAAAGTAAAAGACGACATTTTAATTCAAAGTGGACAATTGGCGACAATGGCAAGGTTCGTGAGTGGCTGATTTATGACAGCAGTACAGACGAAATGTACTGCAGTGACTGCCGTATGTATGGCTCAGAGAAAGCGAAGTCAAATCCTTTTGTAATCGGGACTAAAAACGTAAAATTAGAAGCAATTAAGGACCACGAGTCATCAAAAAGCCCTCCCAATGCGCCTTTCAAGCTCTGCAATAAAGTTTTTGTTGTTTGATACTGTGGAACCCAGGTAGGTGAATTTGTCTACCACAGATAGACATGTGTTATTAATGTAGTATACTGTAGGGTTCAGGGTTGCAGGTTTGGCAAGGATAACTGTCTTTTTAAGACTAATCTCCAAACCAAACTCTAGACATGCAGCGACAAAAGATGAGCAGTAGATCTGCCTCTGAGTGGGCAACAAAGGCAGCATCATCAGCATAAAGCAGCTCATGTACCAGAACATGGCGTACTTTAGTCTTCGCCCGCAGTCTGGCCAAATTAAACAGTTTTCCTGAGCTGCGGGTATGTAGAAGAATACCCGAGTCATCAGGGAAGGCACGGCATAGTAGGGCAGAGAAGAAAATTCGGAAGAAGGTAGGAGCAAGGACACATCCCTGCTTTACCCTACACCTTATCTGGAACTCTCCAGAGCGAGTGCCTTCAGACTGTATGGTTGTCTTCATGCCCTCATGAAACTCAGTGACCACCTCCAGTAGCTTTGGAGGGCAGCCAAGTCTTTGTAGGATAAGGAAAAGTCCAGATCGACTAACGTAGTCAAAGGCCTAGATCAAGTCTACAAACACCAAGAACAGAGGTTTATGCTGTTCAATACACTTTTCCTGTAGTTGTCGAACACAGTAAACCATGTCTGCTATGGAGCGGCCAGCACGAAACCCACACTGGCTTTCGGGGAGGATACGGTCAGCAAGGATTGGAGTTCAGGAACAGCAGCTAACGAGCACCTGATGGAGTTTGAACTTCATATTAAACTGCTTTCACACAAACACAGACACAGACAGGCATGTTCGGCTAGAATCATCCTGAACTTGTGCACGTTCAGATGCAGAGCCGGGGTTTGTCTTTGGGAGAAAAATTTGCAATTTTTATTTTCATTTATTTTATTTTATTCTTTTTTTTTATTTATTTGATTTAAATTTATGTGTGTGTACTTCTAACATGTTTGGCTGGTAAAATAAATGTTGTAAATTCAAATCAGAGAGTCTTCCGTGTCTGGAAGTGATGTATTCTTGAGTCTATAAGGTAACAATATTATAATAAGATAACCTTGTTTGAAATGGGTTTGGATAAAATAAAATTGTGTTTTTGTCTATACTACTAGGTACTTGTACTATATTAACTGGGTTAAATATAATGGCATTACTAAAAAGAGACCAAAATGCTGTTTTTGTTAACTAAAACAAAAAAACGTCAGAAAAAAAAAAATACAATAAAAAAAGTGTACAGGAAAGAGTGCCAATACATTTTCAAAATAAGAGACTGTAACTTAATGATGTTATGATCAATGAGTAGAGGTTTAAATTAAGTGAGATTTGTGTATCCATCACTTAGCTCTATCTACCAGTTCACAATCTAGCAGGCTCTTTTCTCATCAAGCACAGCTCCAGATCTACCCACACTTTCATGCACTCTCACAGTTTCCTGGTCGAAGCACAGCTGCCTCAACCCAACCTCCGTTCCATACGGTTGGTCAGCTTGGCTATAACTGTGCATACAGCAATGTTGGCTAAATGTTGCTTTACTCTGAGTGTGAACATATGGCCCTGCTGTGTGACCATAAACTACAACACAAATCATTAATATTGCTCAGTAGTGAAGCAGTACTATTTGGTCTAAAGCAGGGTATTACGAGAACTGTCAGGTTGATGTTTTACTGATTGTTAGATGTGGTTTCAAAGCTATTATTGCACAGACTGTTAATTCTGCTAATGATTTTTACTTTATTTTGTTGGCAATAACTGCACCCCGATCTCTCCAAATTGTGTGGTATTTGTACACATTTATTTTCTAGGATCACTTTATTTTAGTGCATTTTAGTGCATTGCTACTATAATTTATTCCTATGTAAATTAGAATACCTTGTGTTACAAGCAGCACCATAATTACACAATACGAACATCTAGTTCAGTACTAATACTGTGTAATTGCTAAGGTGATTACAGAGTCAAATGAACACTAATGCAAAGTACTGCATTAGTTCATCAGTAATGTAGAATTTTGTGTTTGTAGCGGGTAGGATGTTTTCCAACCAAACAACGTGAATTGCCATTTCCAAGTTAATTACTTCCATAACATGTAAAAATGTAATGCAATTATGTGATTCATGCACCATTACCTTTCATTGTGCACATGGTCATTAGATTCAGAATGCTTTTGCAAATATATAAAGCTGATTGACACCCTCCACCTCCCCAGCTCCACCTGTCTAGATCTGCAACAGGATTTATGTATGTGTCTGTGTATCTACTGGCTATCTAATATACTTTAAAATATAATTTCTAATGTATTCATTTATATTTATTTATATAATTAATTTTCATCAGTAATTTCTCCAGTCTTCAGTATCACATTGATATCAAAAGTAATTTAATATCAATGTTGGAAACAGCTGTGCTGATTAATATTTTTTTGGGAACCTGTGATACTTTTTTCAGTATTCTTTGATGAATAAAATATAAATAAAAAGAACAGCATTTATTCAAAGTAGAAAAAAAATTCTCACAATACAGTATAAGTATCACTTTTTATTATTTATTTGTTCTTCTTTCAAATAAATGCAACATTGCTCATCAGACGTGACTTATTTAAAAAAAAAAAAAAAAAAAATACTGATCCTTAACTTACTGATTTTGAATGTTCCCTGTGCAATGAGGGAAAACGTGCAGGAATTGTAACTATATCTTATCGCTGTACCTTACGTGTCCCCTATAAGGGTTATTAAGTAAAATATTATGTTCAATTTATTCAGTGTAAATGCCTTTAGTGAGAATAAAGAAAGTGCTAAGATTGTGACTTTCACATTCAAACTCTCTTTCTCCTGCTGACTTGCGCATTAATGCAGATAAGCAGTATGCGCTAGTAAATGTTTAGAGCAGTAATGAGCTTCTTTTTCTAGTTTCATACTCATCTCATCAATCTTCCTTCCCCACATACAAACCCTTGAAAACCTGCAATCTCCAGACACTGTCAGGAAATCCATCAATACTTGTCACAGCACACTACACCCATGCAAACTCAACTCAAACCAGTCCCACAATCCCTCCTCCAGTCCTAGGCACTCTGTATTTAAGCTCATGAGTGGGTCCTCTGCTGGAGAGCGTTCAGACAGCATTATCAGTGTTTTCTTAGCTCCATGATACACGTGCAGCCACTGGCAACATCTCCGCCCACAGCTGGAGCTCTGGGAATTCACTAAATCATGCAATAAAAAGCAAAAAAATCTGAAATCTGGTCCAATGGAGACAGACATTATCAGCCTTAAAAACAGTCTGCAGTCCCCTTCCTGTGATATTTTCTCTCCTTTTTGTATTTGTACAAGCCAAAAAAAATAAATTATTAATAATAATACGCTTGCAGTGGAGAAAGGATCGAAGTAGGGGTGACACAATATATACGACGATAATCACAATATTATTTCAAATGTTTTATCGTTATTGTGTTCATTGGGATGTTGTGATTTACCGGTATTGGCAATAACCATATTTCAAAATGAAAAGTACACAGCACTAAAATCTCCCATGTACAGTACTTTATGTTTCATTCATCCTCCACACTAGGGGAAAAACACGCCACTGTCAGTAACATTGTGTCAGCGTGTTTTAGATGATAAAATGCTCCTTGTACTTTTGCCAAAATTAGATGACCAAGACTTACAGTAACTCAATGTGTAAGACGTGATATTCTAGTGGTGTAGTTTGCTACAACCTTCTAACAAAACATGCAAAGTAGCAATTGAATTTGACTGATCATCATGCAATTTGGTTGCATGGAAAAGAAGATACTGCGATTCCTCAAATTTCAATTGAATATACATGATCTGTGGATGCTGTGACTCGATCGAACTGAACCAATATATATCTGAGTTCTGGCATGTTATAACATCGGTCCTTTAGTATTCCTTCTGACTGTGTTCAGTGCTACTATCAATAGCTTTGGGGGGTTGATCACAGCTCCGCATTGCATCAGGTAGGCAGACTGGTTCAAAAATAAGAGCCGACCCCATTACTTTGATTACGGCTCAGCTGTGATCACCTCACGCTGGCCTAATCACGACTGGAAAGCCAGTCATCAACAGCAAGGTTGGCTAACTACAGACAGAGAGAGCGTTCTGTTCTGAGTTTTAAACTCTTCCCCGTGGAAAGCTGCCAGTTCTGTCTGACCTCTATCATAGCTGAAATGTCGACTGAGTGGCAGGGCTCAGGAGGGACCCTCTAATGCACTCTGCTAACTGCACAACTCATCCAGGCAGCACTAAACACTGATGTGTGTGTATTCTTGTTTTTGTCTGCATTTGTATCCGTGTGTGTGAACAAGCGAAGCTTCTAACTCACCTCTAATCCATCTGGAAAAGAAAAAAGATGAAAAAAAAAAGCTTGGGGTAATTTCAGCCGTGAAAAAATAGCTCCTCTCTGGTTTGCTTTGAAACGGGGAGGAACTCGCTGAGGCCTGAATTCAGGTCATCTTTGAAATGCTAATCAGGAGAAGAAGGTTGCTGCACACTAGCTAGTGTAACTGACAAGGAGCAATCACATCAGCACTCCTTCTTCTCCTTATCATAGAAATTATTTTTAGCTACAGATCTTAACGATCTAGTATCTTTAAGAAAACTTACCGTATTTTTTTCATAAGCCAGGGGCGTGTGACAATATCTAGGGCTTAGACCAATACATCAGGTTCTTGTTATGAGGTAGGCTTGAGGATCAACCCAAAAATTTATCTAATAAAGTTAGTATATTAACTCTTTCCCCGCCAGCGTTTTTGAAAAAAGAAAGTTGCCAGCCACCACCAGCACTTTTGGTCATTTTCACTAAATATTCATGCCCGCCAAAATATTCTGCTGTATGAATATCTGGAAACGCAATAGATAAAAATAAATAAATAATAATAATACAAAAAGTAATAAAAAAAGAACAGAGCACATAAAAAAAATCTGTTTTATTCTAGCTTCAAGCATTACTTTTTATTAACACCTGAATGTACGTATAGTTCCATAAAAATTACAAATTGAAAAAAGCAAGACTTAGAGCAAAAAGTTGAGAAAATCACATTTTTTGCAAATATTTGGAACATATTCAGTAATCTAATCAAAGCAAAGATGCAGGAGACGGCTTTCATCAGCACCCCAAAGCTTGTACAGGCCTTAACCACTTTCTGGATTGACATTTCACTCTGTGACAACATTAGGCAGTTTTCATTTATATTTAGGGGAAGTCGTGGCCTAATGGTTAGAGAGTCGGACTCCCAATCGAAGGGTTGTGGGTTCTAGTCTCGGGCCGGACGGAATTGTGGGTGGGGGTAGTGCATGTACAGTTCTCTCTCCACCTTCAATACCACGACTTAGGTGCCCTTGAGCAAGGCATCGAACCCCTAACTGCTCCCCGGGCGCCGCAGCATAAATGGCTGCCCACTGCTCCGGGTGTGTGCTCACAGTGTGTGTGTGTTCACTGCTCTGTGTGTGTGCATTTCGGATGGGTTAAATGCAGAGCACAAATTCTGAGTATGGGTCACCATACTTGGCTGAATGTCACTTCACTTTCACTTCACTTATATGCTATTTATTGTTGAAGATGGCATCAATTGTCATAAGCATCTGCTCACATATGTAATCACTCTTTCTGCATATTCCATGCCTGTGTTTTTGATCTTGCACATTCTGAATCGAGTGTTTAACAGTGAAAAAGCGAAAACTCAGTGTTTGGTGGGGAAAGAGTTAATGGGTGATTTAGTCATGTTGTCTATTGATTAATCAGCAGATCAATCAAACTGCTGTATCAGCATCAACTTGTGTGCATACTGTAAACACCACATCATCAGATAGACTCTTCATTAAAACATTACTTTTGCATTACAATATTGCATTACTCCCAAAAATGTAACTAACTGCGTTACTTTCATGGAAAGTAATGTGTTATGATCCTTTTGTGTTGGGCTGGGCTTGCTTGTTTCTTTTTAATATATGTATATAAAAAGTTGTATTTTTACAAAATTGCATCTGTACACTAGAGGGCACAGCTCAAACAAACCTTTTCGCTGTGCCTCCATTCTGGATTGCATGAACAAATGTTACACAGATAATGCAAATTCTACATTCACAAATATTGCAGTTTGCATCATATACTGAGTGTGCATTTCACTGTTTTTATTGATTTTGAGGAACGCCGAATCTGTTTTTATGCAATTGAGATGAGTAAATGCATGTTGACATTTAGTCTGAAACTACAGTAAGATCATGTTGACACAGCGCACACAAGCACTAGTGTAGCCAGGAATTACAATGTGGGTGGAACCAGAGAAAATTGGGTAAAATACATCTGTTATCAAAATAGGCCAACACAACTAACAGTTACACCTGCTTGAATTTACATCTACGTTTAATGAGAGCATAAGCCTGTATGTTATCATAAGCAGTGTTAAGAAAATAACAAAAAGAACAGCATGAGCACGGCGGTCACACCACACGCGTGTATCCGACAGACGCAACACAACACCATCATCAAATCAGCAGGACAGTAGTAATGGACAGAATGTGAATGCTTGGACTATGACCCATTACTTCATTTTTAAAAGATATAGTGAAATATTTAATCACTGTTTCTGTGAAGCAGAGTCGTAAACAACCCATTTGGAAATTATGAAAACCGTTATCCACACACATATATATATAGTTTCAAAAACACTGTTCTGACTAGCAATTATAGCATGTAACGACTATGACATTGATTTCCTATCTTCACTTGCTCACTATACCAGGCCTGATATCTGAGAAAGACTGCAGGGAAACAGCAGAACTGCATTTGATATGAACACATGCTTCAGAACTTTGGTTAATTAAATAATGTAGTTTCTCGCACAATTATAACGTCACAAAATGTTGGTTTGCGTCCCCGTGGGCAAGACAATGAATGAGACAAAGAACAAGGGAATAACAAGCTAAATGCATTAAGGGAGAGCCAATAATGGAGGTAAACACATTACACTTCAATAACAACAGATGATATTAGATGCTTGTGTTCTCAAAAGTGTTAGCTGTACGTTACATAAGCGCAGTGCAGTCAGTATATGATGATATGACGATGATGAGAGTGTGGTAGTATGAACAGTGAGCGCTACAGTCGTCCTAGTGTTGTTATATCAGTTTGTAACAGTGGTCAAATCTCATTCATCATCCTCCCGTGATATAATAAACTCCGCAGAACCTCATCACCCACGTTGTGGGAGGTTGGATATTGCGATCCATCTGTTTGATGTGAATTCAGGAGGTCTGAGACGTGTAGCCACAGCTAGAACGGAAAAAAAGAAACTGCGCCAGTGGAAGATAAATGTCGTCATGGAAACTCCTGGCAGTGAGCCCCGTCTGGCTTCAATTACTGGGCTGCACTGCTTTAGTTAGGACTGATTAAACTGATTGGTATATTTAAAAAAAGGAGCACATATCTGACCTTTGTCCTTGAAAACTGCACTTAGCTCCTAAACACCACAAACATAAAGCATCATGTTAACTGCACCTTTGATATCCTCCTTTCAACAGATTGGAGATACTCTGATCAGTCTGGCCCGTCGTTCCTCTTTTCATCTGTTTTTTTTTTCTTCATTTTTTACTCTCTCCATCTTTCTTCATTTGCCAGAAGCAGCTGCTGCGTTTGCACACGGACAACCCCAGTTGGTCTCACAAATTCTCAACACCACCTGCTGTGTAGGTTTCACCACAATTAAGAAATTCATATATATATATATATATATATATATATTCCCAGCCACTCTCTAATCTTGCTGATGTGACCAAAGCAAGTCTTCTGTCACCGGGTTAGAAATTAGCGAGGCCTGCAATGGATGACTGTTGCAACGTCTAATGAAAGGCAAAACGTTAGCCAGATAACAACCCATCTGACTTAATGAACGTTTGCTTGTAGTGGATAATTTTATACAATGTTAAATTCACACAGGAGGGATGCCGCGGAGCCTGATGGGTTATGAAGAAGCCAATACATCATTCTCAGCTAATGCGGTGTGGGGTTACCGAGGGACCAATTGAAATGAGTGGCCAGTTTTATGAATCGTGACACATAAACTCTGGGGCACATTACCTACTCAGTTTCACTATATTAGCATGTAGTATTTAAGCTCAAAAACTCTTATTCACTAACCACCCGCTATCTAGTCGCTGTGGGTGCTATATATGTCGGCATAGCATTGCACCTTCATTTTTTTCACCACAAACCCGACTCCTGTAAAAGCCGGCAGTGAATAATATATTCATTACACATACAACGATGTAATAGTATGATGCATCATTGGAGAAATTAACTAGCTTGTCTACTAGCATGCTCAAACAACCATCATTGCTTCATCACTACAGGACTGTCATCAATGGCAGTTGGTAGAGTAATAATTCTGCTGATTAACTGACTCAAGACCCCAATTAATGTCAAATTATAATAGTTTATTTACACCTGACAATAGAAAGTTCATCAGGTATTATGGCGTATGCACTTTTCTCCCCTAGGGTATACATGTTTGATGGAGAGGAAACGAGCAAACCTCTTCACTCCCATTTACTGTACATGCAATTTTCATTATTCTGATTATTCACTAAGAAGTGTGGTTATTTTTAGTGACGTGATACAATCCATGTGATTTTTACATTGGTGTAACTTGACATACTGTATATAATAAAACTCAGTAAGATTGTTTAGGTTGCAGAAGGATGAAAGCCATGGCACGCAATTCTGTTACATGAACACTCTCTGATCTTCTCTTAAGAGTTACAGGCAAAGTCCTTTTCAAGGAAATCTTGTTCACTCAGCACCTCTGGGCAGTTACATTGGGCATTCAAGACCAAACCCGGTCTACTTGAACGCGGAAATCCTGAAATCTCAAGAACTGCTTGCAACACTCACATTAAAAACAAATAAATAAATCAGCAACAAAATCGAACACACTGTCCCATAAATGTTCTTATGCTCAAATAAAGACATACACATTTCAGACCTGACCAGCCATTGTGCATATGCAGCCCTAAGCATGCATCTCAGGACACGGACAGATTTTATGACAGTTAGCGATAGTTTTAATAACAGCTTGAATGAGCGCAAACTGTCTTTTGGCAGTAAAATACAAAAGGATTTAAAAAAGACATGCAGTGAAGAATTAGTGTTGAAAAGGCATGAAACCACTTATGTTTGTGCCTGACCTTATTGAATATGCATTTGTAGGAGTTTCCCTTTCAGTTGCACAATTTAGAGTAGAAACCTCAAATGAATCAAGCAACGTTTTACCATTTTTTCGGTCATCAAATTACTTTGTCATTATTTAATGCCCAAATAAATCATGTCTTAAACTATTTTGCACTTGAAATGGCTGCAATTATTGTTGCAGAGAACAGTGAACACATGGTAGAAGGGACAGGATTTTTTCCACATGTATTAATTTATTTGGAAAGCAAGAAGCCCACATTACCCAAACATATCGTTTGCCAAGCCATGTTATTTTAAATTTTCCTCAGGAAATAAAAGATTACTTGGAACCCTCGACTTAGAGTCATGCAATACCAGGTCTATCAAACCTTAAATTCTTGGCCTCCGGTTCTCTTTAACATACAAAAAAAAATTGTATTCTTAATTTGTGATTATGCTAATTTGCGCTGTGCTTGGTATATTGCGTTGGTCTATATGTAAATGAGATGTTGCATCTGTGTTCTTTAATTTGCGTGTTGATAAAATTTTCCACACCCTTCGGCGCTGTTTTAGGAATTTCGCTCTCGCGCTAATTTGCCCTGTTTAGTAAATCTTGCCCTATATATGGGAATGCCATTCAGAGCAGTGTGAGTGCACTATAGTCTTTTGTTAGAGTCTAATTATAATGGCAAGTGGCTTTAAGAAAGACACAGTTATACTAGACACTATTATTCACGAGTTGCCATGATTTTTCTGGCCTCTTAAACAAATGCCTCTTTAGCTTGGTCTTATATACTGTAGGGTCAGATTTACTAACTTGTAATTCAGATTTATTTTTTCTGAATTTTCAACTCAAATATATTTATAAATATATTTTCTATTACACAACTTCTTCTGCATTGCAGCAAATTATTAGCACACCGGAGATAACTTTCTCAATGAGGAACAAATGAATAAAGCCAGCTGCCTTTTCTTCATAACTGTACCACTTCATAAAAAAATTAATTCAGCCACATATTTGGAATTGTTCAATGTTTCATCCAAGCCTCATTATCCTCATTTGAATATGGCAGGAGAAAAAAAGAAAACAGATGCAGATGTTTAATTGGGTGATGGGACAGAAGCTGCCAGATGTTTGCTTTTGTTTTACAGCAATGTTCATGGGATATATTAGGTACATTAGGCAAGTGATGGCACTGAAGTGTTAAAAATCCAGACGGTGTTGACAATGGTGTAGTTGGTGATCCATGAGAAATACTGTACTAGCAATGAAAGCAATCACCATCCAAATATACCAATTTACTCATCATTTGCTCATATGATTCATATGACCTTCTTTCTTTAAAAACTTCATTTAAAAATGCCAAATGAAGTGATCATAACAGTGACCCATATGATACATGTCTGTATTTGTGTGATTAGCACAAAGAAAATGTATTAATTCCATGCTGTTCAACATTATTAAAGTTTGTTCAACGTTTGAACATCATACAGTAAAGTTTGTAATAGGCCGTAAACATGAAAACTTATTTAATCATCCTATTTTTTGAATCTTCAAACCTCTAACTTCAGCATGTCAGCTCTCACCACACGAAAAAAAGGAGAAAAACTGTGAGTCTGGAAAGCTGGAGGGGAGAAGAGAACACCGCAACTGTTGTGTCCTGGTTTATTTTGCTCCGATGAGGTTTTTTCTTCTTCAAATGTATGCCACAATTCATAGCTGCACAACAAAAATGCACAAATTTATTACATACTGCTTTGTAATGCACATGTAATTGCAGAGCTATATGCATTTGTACAGGCAGTAGATAATCACATCCATGCACATATTACTTCAGAAACATACACTTTATGAGCAAATACAGTTTTAAGCCACAGATTTAAGAGGCTTCTGTTGTTAGTTCAAAAAAGTGTGTCCAAGTATTAATTACTAATTAAAAACAATGCAGTATAAGTTATAAATGCTTCAGTTTATTCCAAACAAACCTTCTCTCGGCAATGAGCAATGAACTGATTCATTCTTTTGATGACCCATGCATCCGTATGGTTTGAAATGCCTGTGAAAGAAAAAGTTCACCCAGAGAGTCACGAATAATCAGGAAACACAGCATTCTCACTGGATAAGGTCACTCTGCATCATCAATTATTATTAGACACTTCTAACTTGTAAGAGCTATAGTGCACATGTACTGTACGTCACATTAAAAATAATGGATGCTAGCACTGTCTAGCAAGTCTCCAGGCTCCTTCCTGAGAACTGATTCTACAGCAGGTATAACAAAATAGATGAGGTCGCCATAAGAGGGTCATAGTGTTGGTGTATTCCAATCCATTACCGTGAGATGGCAAAGCTAATAATACAGTCATCCTAGAATCATTAAAGAGAAAAGGACAGTGCAATTCCATTTGTCCATTCAGACATTGCTAAGCATTAAGGGGTGAAGGTTCTGGAGGGCATTCCACAGGCAGGGCTTAGAGGTCACTTAATTACATGGATGGTGAACTATTGATTCAAGCAGGCGCCTCTAATTCCTCTGTCTCACGTTAGGCATTCATAAACAAGCTCTGCACCTTCCTGATCCCGTTCCTCTGAGGAGAGCACTGCAGCTTCATCCAATCCAAAACCAGCTTGAGATGAGATCAAGTCCTGGCCAAAACAATGAGACATGTATGTCCTCTCAAACTCCTGCTTAAAAGGGGAGAATGGACAACCGCTTATTATTTTCCAGCCCAAGTTCTGCATCAGTAAGGTTAACGTACTTCTTCATTAGCACGGACCTGAAATATGTTCCTATTATGCTGGATTTCAACCCATTCTCGTTCCCGAGGCGGCAATATCAGAGTGAGAATAATTTGTGGACTTCATTACAAAGGAACTGAATGTGTTACTTCAAAGCATCATAAAATTAACTGTAATGAATGGCTTAACCTTTTAAACAGAGGTTTGGGGAAAACATCTTTAATTGTCCTGTAATTCCAATGAAAATAATGTAACCGTCATAAAAACAGGAGACATTTGAAAGCTTAAATATAAGTGGACTTTTAAAGGGAACATGAGATTCGCCCATTTATTTATTTATTTATTTATCTTTATGTTATTTATTGCACGCTGCCACATACTGTGTTAGCAAATGCTGTGAAACTTTCAGTAAATCAAAGAGTGTCTCTGTTTGAAATTGCTGCCAAATGCCATTGTGGCCCAAAACAACAAAAGAGGACAGATTTAAGGTCTGAAGCCTCGCAGCAGGAGGGCTACGAGGCCCGTTGTGATATGCAGAGACTGCTAGATATTGGGACTTCAGTGATGCTCACACTGGATCATTGTGCTGTGATTCGATTTTGTGTGTGGCCTGTAATTTCCCTGGGGAAATAAGAGGACACTTCATGTCACAGACTGGTGGATCTATCTTCTTAAACTCACATTTGTCAAGTGCAAGACCTAAAAATCCTCACTGTCTGTGTTTGGATCTGTATGAAATTACTGGTAAAGGTCATAACAGCCGAAAGGGGATGTGAAATGATGTTTGCTGGTTTTGCCAGCCTTTTGACTCAGCTTGTTTCTTCAGCAGTTCGGAAAATGAACCAAATCACCTGCCCTGCCTTAAACTAGCATGGAATGAAATAACGGAATCCATCAACTAAGAAATCTAATGCCGAAATTAATTCTAGAATTATATTATGTACAGTAAAAGCTCTTGAGAAGATTTTTATACTATAAACCAAGTCTTACCATTAACTAGCATGCATATTATTTACATATTGGCTGTTTATTCATACTTATAATGCATTATTTATCATTTGGACTTTATTATTATTATTAGCACCTCTTATTTTGCATGCCCATGTTTTAGGTCCCTTAAGTGGACCCCATACCTAAATTTAACTACTACCTCACTAACTATTACCAATCAGCAAATTAGGAGATTTGGACAAAAATCATAGTTAAATGTTAGTTAACAGTAAGCATTGAACCTTAAAATAAAGAATGACATTTAAGTTTTTGTATTTCCTTTCAATATATTCATTTTCAATCATTTCATCACTTTTGGCAATTAATATTGTTTCAAAGCTTACAGAAAATGGCACAGCCTTCACTGAGCAAGCTAAAGAGGAATATGGGGAGCGAAAAGCACACAAAAGTTGTCAGGATGTTCGATATATATATATTAATATAAAAATTAAAGGTTTGCTTGATATTCAGCCAGTACAGACTTTTAAACAAAGTGAAACCTTACTGTAACAGAAGTGTTTTTAACTCCATACATGTTATTTCCACAACATTTTATTCTTTATCTGTCTTATCTCAAGGAGCTTGTGCTTGTTCTCTTTACTATTCAGGATATGCTGCTTTTTTGCCAACTGTCCCTCTTTTTCCTCTTTTACTTCCTGATAAAGACATGTGGAGAAACTGTACAGGAGAATTTTCAGAATCTTCTAAAAGATTTCCATTAAAGAGGCTTTCAGAGTGCCAGGGCAAGATAAGAGCAGAGAATATCTGCTGATGTCCTTGGCATTGGGGACAAATTCAATCCCATAAAAGCATTTCCATTAGCCCAAACCTGCCTAACCTGCTCTCTTGATTCCATACAGCTCAATTTCACATCAACTCTCAACCCTGCTGCCTCAAGCTATTACTATTCTCCTTATTTACCAATTTTTCAGTTCAAAATTAGATTCCCTCATCTGATGTAATGCTGTTAACACAATGCATACTTTTTTTTTATTAAATGAAAAAAAGAGAGTAAAAACAGGTTTAAAATAAAGCTCAAAGGTTAAAGAAAGCAAAAGCACACAGGCATCACAAGTCTCAATAAACAGTTATATTTCTCATGTTCAGAAGTCCATTTGAAATGGATAACTTAGAATGAGCCAGTTATTATAGCACATTAAACAACAAAAATAATAAAAAAGTGTGAAACAACTGAAAATCCGTCATATTGTAGGTTCTTCAAAGTAGCCACCTTTTGTTTTGATTACTGCTTTGCACACTCTTGGCTTTCTCTTGATGAGCTTCAAGAGGTCGTCACCTGAAATGGTCTTCAACAGTCTTGAAGGAGTTCCCCGAGAGATGCTTAGCACTTGTTGGCCCTTTTGTCTTCTGCCTGCGGTCCAGCTCACCCCTAAACCATCTCGACTGGGTTCAGGTCCGGTGACTTTGGAGGCCAGGTCATCACTCTCCTTCTTGGTCAAATAGCCCTTATATATATTACATATTATATATATTACAGGCAACACAAAACTAATAATCGTAGCTCATAATGATGTAGGTCTTATAGAGGGAAATGATCAGTCTGTGCAAGGAACTGAACATTATTTACAACAGTATTACCTGTAATCCAGAGCCTGAGGCAAACTGAGTTCAGTGACTGTTGGAGGAGCTGGAGCATTGAATGACTTCATATATCACAGGATGAGATACGCTGGCGTTTTGGCGTATTTCCAGTCGGAGTGACTGTCTGAAAGTGTATACCTGTGCTGATCGAGCCACAAACTATTTGAAATGCATCAATTTAATTTGATGAACTAGTTCCTAAAAGAACCAGGTCAGAAGAATGATTCGTTTTTGAACCAGACAGTACTCCAGACTGATTGCCTGAGACTCTGGATTGCAGGTAATGTTGTAAATAATGTCTGCTTTCTTGCACAGACTGATCATTTCACTTCATAAGACCTCAACATATCATCAGGAGACACAGGGATTCATTTTGTGTTCCTTTGCTTTTTTTATTCTCAAAAACGGGCAGCCGCTGACTTGCATTTTGTAAATCACCAAGGACCACAGTTTCACACTAAACTCTTCTTTACTGTTCTACTGAAGAAAAAAGTCACCTACATCTTGGATTACCTGAGGGTGGGTAAATTAACAGCAACCAGTTAATTTTGAGTGAACTATTCCTTTAATGCTGAATCACACAGTTCCAAAGGCAGTTTTTACTAAGTTGGAAACTAATCTTGGTAAGTGTTAAACAAAAAAATAAGTTAAACAAAAAAAAGAGCCGTGTTAAACTGGACATCATCACAGCCCTTCACTCTCATAGCTTTATTTTTAACTTCCTCTCTGCTTGTTTAACCTGACAGATAACTGCAGTGAAGATCAAAATACCATGCACTGTCCTGAAGTACTCATCAGACCAGGAGAAAGAAGCATTTAGACACCACTCCAAAGGAGAAAGGAGGTGATAGGCTCACCCTGCTGCTTTAACTCATGATAAAGATTGGATAAAGCGCTCAAGGACACAATAACTGAAGTCAGAGGAAATGATTGCCTGCTGGCTTTCAGTGTAGAGTCAAAACTTATGGTCAAAACTCAATATTTCCACCACACTGCCACCTTCCCCACGGGTATCTAAACCTCTGTTAGAGGTTTATTTTGTTTGCTTCATCAGGAGAGCCACAGCCTGTCCTCCAGTCTCCATGTCCCATTTATGAACAATATATAAAATAATAAGTTGTTATTGCATTGTGGGCGTTAAAATGGTTAGGGATGTTAAATAAGAAGTGTGTGATTTTTGGATGCTAAAATACTTTCTCAAATCCCAGTTTAATGTGCAGAGACCATTTTTAGCAAGTAATTTATAGGTTTATTCACCCAGAAACACAGTGACTTGGTGATGCTTTCAAAACATTCAGACACATCAACACTGTCTTAACCAATGGCATTTCTGACACAAAAAAAAGAACAAAAAAGACAAAGAAAAGGAAAAAGGACACCTGTTCAAAAACATCATTTTTTTTAATTATTATTACTTTTGGTGACAAAAATTATACACTTCAGCTTTAATGAATCTCATAGTTTTTTATGTTTCTTGAAGTGTACTTATATTGTTAGTATGATTTTTACAATTAAAATTGAAAAATAAAAGGCATTTTTATATCCTGATTTTAGTCCTCTTGTTACATACCTGGACTCTTTTTAGTGTGTTTTTGCCCCTGTGACCCAGTTTCTGTCTTCCGTATTTGGTTTGATTAGTTCCCAGGTGTGTCTATTCCATTCCCCATGTGCTCCATGTCCCTGTTAATTTAGTCATGCCATCCACCTGTGTTTCCTGTGTGGGTGGAGTTTGTGTGTGTCTCGCGTCAGCACTGATTGTTTAATGTGGGCGTTAATTGTTCATCTACACCAGCTGTTACTCATTACCTGATCCCTACTTATTGCCCTGTCTTTTGTCTTGTATTTATCAGAGTGTTGTTTGCTGTGCCTTGTGTTATGCCTGGTCTCTCGTTATTGTTCTCTGTGTTCTTCTCTTTGTTGGATCGTCTGTGTCTCTGGAGTCCCATCCACTCCTCACCTCCCATGGATTATACCTCTCACCCCCATGGCTTGCACATCTCAGTTTCTGTGTCACGCTCTCCTGCTGCATCTCCTCGCTGCTACTCCCTGGATCATCATCAGACATTGTAACTTCCCGGATTGCCATCTGTTTTCCTGTTTTATGTTACTCGTGTGTCTGACTGAATATCCGATTTACTTGCACTTGCTTCCTCACCTTACTTGCACTTAAGACACTTCCCTTCCTCCTCATGGACTCCCCTGTGGCACCCTTTGTCTTAGGTCATCCCTAGCTCGTGAAACACAACCCACAAGTGGATTGGGGTTCCAACACTCGTGAAGGTTTCAATCACCTTGTGGAGTGAATGTTGTCATGAGTCTGGTTTCTGCTTGTCCTGCTGTGTCTGTTTCTGTTTTTCAGGCGGAGGCAACGGTTTTGTCAAACGTGCCCGCAGAGTACCTGGACCTGAAGGAAGTGTTCAGTAAGTCCCGTGCTGCTTCTCTCCACTGCATCATCCCTATGACTGTGCCATAGAGTTAGTCCCAGGTAAGTCTCCGCCTAAAGGCAAGCTTTAGTCTCTTTCCATTCCGGAGAGGGAGGCCATGGAGAAATATATTTCTGATTCTCTAGCATCGAGGTTCATCCGCCCTTCCTCTTCTCCAGCGGGGGTGGGATTCTTTTTTTGTTGGTAAGAAGGATGGTTCTCTGTGACCTTGTATTGATTACCGAGAGTTGAACAACATCACCGTAAAGAATACGTATAATTTGCCGTTGATGTCTTCAGCCTTCGAGAGGTTACAGGGAGCATCCGTCTTCACAAAACTGGATTTACACAAGGCTTATCATTTGGTCCGCATTAGGGAGGGGGATGAGTAGAAACCGCTTTTTACACCCCTAGAGGGCACTTCGAATACTTGGTGATGTCGTTCGGGCTCTCCAACTTGCCAGCAGCTTTCCAAGCACTCGTTAATGACGTGTTGAGAGACATGGTAGATCAGTTCATATGTTTACCTGGATGACATGTTTTTTTTTTTTTTTTTTTTTCTTGTCTCTCCAGGAACACGTCAGACGAGTGCTCCAGAGATTACTAGAGAATGGGCGGAGAAATGCGTATTTCATGCACAGTCTGTTCCCTTCTTAGGTTACATCGTCTCATCTGAGGGAAAACATATGGATCCTGAGAAGGTTAAGGCTGTGATAGATTGGCCAAGTCCAGATCCCCATAAGAATCCTGGGGCAGTTTCTGGGGTTCCCCCATTTTAATTTTTATCGGCATTTTATTTGCAATTTCAGCCAACTAGTTTCCCCTCTGATCACCTTGACCTCCCCCAGTACTACGTTCAGGTGGTCTAATACAGCCAAAACTGTATTTTCCAACCTCAAGAGCCACTTAATTTCGGCTCCCATCTAGCCCCTGATCCCACACGTCAGATCGTAGTGGAGGTTGACGCATCAGAGGTGGGAGTAGGTGCAGTTCTTTCCCAATGTGCTGCCTAAGACAACAAGATACATCTGTGCACATTCTTTTCCCATCGTTTATCTCCTGCCAAACATAACTATGACATTCGTAACAGAGTTGTTGGTTGTCAAACTATCATTGGAGGACTGGTGTCACTGGTTGGAGGGGTCGGGGGTGCCTTTCATCATCTGGAACGATCAAAAGAACTTAGAATATATTAGAACTTTTTTTTTTTTTTTTTTTTTTTTTTTTTTTTTTTGTCGTTTAGATTTTCCTCTATCGTACTGCCCGGGTTCCAAAAACATCAAACCCGATTCCTTGTCACATATTTTTGATCCATCTGAACGCCCGGTGACTCCCGATTGTATTCTACCTGAGTATAGTCTTCTCATCACTCATATGGGAGGTCGAATCAAAGGTAAAGATGGCCTTAGATGGGGTAATGCCTCCACCCGGGTACCTACCGAATCGGTTGTTCGTTCAGGAGGAGTTACGGTCCGACGGTATTCAAGCCAAGTAGACTGCAGTTACTGTAATTGATCATGTCTTTTGGTTACATGGCCTCGCGGTAGACGTGGTTTCTGACAGGGGATCCCAATTTGTGTCAACATTTTGGAGGGAGTATTGTAAATTACCGGGAGTGACGGTTATACTGTCTTCATGTTATCATCCGCAGAGCAATGGTCAGTCTGAGCAGGCCAACCTGTGTTCCTGTAGATCAATTGTTAGAGCATTGCGCTATCAAGCGCAAGGTTGGGGGCTCAATTCCCTGGGAACACATGATAGGTAAAAAAATTGATAGCCTGAATGCTCTGTAAGTAGCTTTGGATAAAAGTGTCTGCTAAATGCATACATTTAATTTATTAAATTGATTTAATTTAAATTTCATTTAACTTAAATTTAACCAAGATTTAGAGAGAACGTTGCAAAGTTTAGTCTCCAAGAATCCTCCTTCCTGGAGTCAACAACTCTCTACGGTTGAGTACGCTCATAACTCGCTACCAGTGTCAGCCAAGGGCCTCTCCCCGTTTTAGTGTAGCATAGGTAACCAGCCACCTATTTTTCCTAGTCTGGAATCTTATGTCGATGCCCCTCCACCCACGCATTTGTGCAGAGGTGCCACCACACGTGGACCAGAGCCCGCGAGACTCTGCTCCAGGTGAGGGTGCGCACCAAGGCAAAGGCCAATTGCCACCGATCTAAGCTTCCCGTATACGTTGTGGGTCAAAAAGTGTGGCAACATTCCTCTCCGTTTTGTTTCTAATAAGTTGGCTCCCAAATGTTTTGGCCCGTTCCCTGTCACCAAGATAGTTCATCTACACCAGCTGCTACTCATTACCTGATCCCTACTTATTGCCCTGTCTTTCGTCTTGTGTTTGTCAGAGCATTGTTTGCTGTCCCTCGTGCTATGCCTGGTCTCTCGTTCCTGTTTTCGGTGTTCTTCTCTTCGTTGGATCGTCTGTGTCTCTGGAATCCCATCCACTCCTCACTACCCAAGGATTATACCTCTCACCCCCACGGCTCGCTCACTTCAGTTCCTGTGTCACGCTCTCCTGCTGCATCTCCTCACCGCCACATCCTGGATCACCATCGGACATTGTTACTTCCCAGATCGCCATCAGACTTCGCCTCACCCACCTGTTATCCTGTTTTATGTTACTTGTGTGTCTGACTGTGTTTATTAAATATCCGTTTTACTTGCACTTGCTTCCTCACCTTCTTTTGCCGTTACAGTAAATCACTATTTAAATAACAGATTTGTTTCATCCTACTGAGAGAAACAATGTGAAGTTGATCTTTTATTCACTGGCTTGATTCACTGATGCATAAACAGTATTAAATGATTTAGAAATAAAGTCTGTGTGAACTTGAATAATTAGATACAGATCAGAAATCACTGATCACAGATCAGGCATTTGTGACTCACTGTGTGTGACGGTGCTGTCCATATCGTAAAAGTCTGTTTGTAAAGCCTGTACTGACATTGCGACTGAATTAAATGTTTTCTCCAATTTCTCGGGGCGGGCAAAGAAAGGGGAGATAACTTTTCACCTTATGACGACATAAGGAGAAGGTTCCAGATCTGCCCGTTTGAGTTCTCTTTTTCTCAAAGGCAGAGCAAAACACCCAGGGTTTGGTTTACACCTATCAATTTCTAGCCACTGGGGGACCATGGACAGGCTAGGGGAACTCATGTTAATGTTAAAAAACCTCATAAAGGGAAGTCTTCATGTCATGGGACCTTTAGACATGTTAATTATTTATCCTCTTCAGAGTAAAATAATTTCTCCTCAGTTGACATGCTTTATACTTTTGTAATCTTTTTTTTTTTTTTAATTCCCAAAGTACACTGGTAATTTTATTTCTAAAACTGATTTAAATGTCTATTTGTTCACATAGGTGAAATATTGATAGAGGTGAGGAATTTATATTCTAACACAGAATTCGTACCACAGCTGCAACACTGTATCACCTGATTCTGTGTCATAAACATCTCAAAATGAAAAAGGCATATAGGGAATACATACTGTATGTACTGTAGAGGTAAGTAGTGCTGCAGTTTACTACTCTAGTCTTATATTTCTAGCGAAGTACACTTCAGCATATTTTCATAAAGAGCAATTAGCTGTAAATCTATTACTTAAATATACTTATGTGTAAATTGAATAATTTAAAGTATAAAGGCAGCATGGCAAACATTCAATCAGAGTCTTTGACCAAAAGCTGGGTTGAGGAGTTACTTTTGTGGATTTACCATTCCAGAACCGCACTTTATTGGATGATCACCATCTTTGGATTGTATGTACCAGTGATGGAGTACTTGAGTCCTGGACTCGGACCCGAGTCACTATTCTTTGGACTCGAGTCCGACTCGAGACTCCATTCTCTGGATTCGTGACTCGACTTGGACTCGTGGACTGATGACTCGTACTTGGACTCGGACTCGAGGATATATAAAATCAGACTTAAGCATTCATCATGTTGTTTTTGACTAAAAATGTTATAAAAAATGTTACGTGCCCAAGACCGGCCGCGATCGATTCTTTTCCCTCACAGACACTGCTACCGCTCGCTCTCTTTGCTTGACAACACACTCACTGACGTCACTCACTTTACTTTCACTTTACTTTTTTTCCAAAGCGCTCGGGCACTTGCGGGAAAGGATGATGCTGATGCGCCACGGTGCGCTTGCGGCATTCTGAAAAGTTGAGATGTTTTTAACTCGATGTGGTGCGGACGCGCCAGGATGCTGCCGTTATGAGCGCGCATACGCTTCCATTATGAGCGTGATACCGCTCGCCTACAGTATATTGGAAATAACGAACTTGAGCGTGCAAAAGACGCGATATTTGAACAGCCGTTATCGTTACACGTTGCTTTCTGACCAGGCACGTGCTGTCACACACACATTCACTTGAGCACATACAAACGTACTCACGCTAAATCACTCGGTCACTCACACACAAACGCTCTCTCTCTCTCTCTCTCTCTCTCTCTCACACACCCACACACTCATTGTAATATGCTGATTTCTTTTTCTTCGCCGAGTGTATTTCTGTAATACAGTGTTAAAGGATTAGTTCACACAAAAATGAAAATTTCCTAATCATTTACTCCTCCCAATGCCATCCAGGATATCCATGGCGTTTTTTCTTAAATGATGTATTTTAAGGAAAACATTTCAGGATGTTTTCTTCATATAATGGACTTCAATGCCTACCAACTCAGTTGGTTGCTATTGTTTCCTCAAAAAAAAAAAAATCCAATACGGGACTCGAGACTCGACTCGGACTCGAACTCTGGTAATGGTGACTCGACTTGGACTCGACTCGAACACTGAGACTCCAGACTAGACTCAGACTCGACAGTTGGTGACTCGACTACAACACTGGTGTGTACACTGTTGGACATTTCTCACATTCACATTGGGATTTGCAGCACGCTATTATGGTAAGACTCTGTGCTTTGAACATCCTAGAATTACTAGTTTTGTGTTGTTTTTAAGTCTCTTTTGAACATTGTAAATATTTCACTTTTATTTTTGGTTATAGTTGATAAAGCTCTAATTGTCAGAGATATTAACATTTACATTGATAATACAAATGATGCATTAGGACTTGTTTACTGACATAAACTCTTTTGGAGTCAAGTAAAATTGTCATCTTCTCTAATCCATTAGAAGCGGTTTCCCCCATCAAATTGAAAGAAAAATGTTCTGTGCCAAAAAAGAAACTTGTAGTCTTGAGCACAAATGGAGAAAAACTAACTTTTCTTTTTTTTTTTTTTTTTTTTTTTTTGAATTGTGTGGGAAAACGGTATGTCCAGCTATAGACAGTCTCTAAAAACTGCCAGGGCGTATCGACAAACTTTAAGAAAAATATAAGAAAAACAATCCAAGGTTTTTATTTAGCGCAGTGGCTAGATTAACAAATAACCAGACCCCACCCAATTTAAATGTTAAAAAGCAAATATTAAATATGTTTAATAGTAATGACTTTGAGTTTCTTTATATATATAAAATAGATAATGTCAGATAAACAAACAAATATAGATTATACAGTGTCTAATACTTCAGTTTCATCCATCACACCCAAAGATAAACTGCAGTGCTTTACAACTATAGGACTTTATAGCACTTTTCTAAACCAACATTTTTCTTATATCCTGTACCCACTAAATTACTGAGAGTTGTTACCTGTAGAAGCGCTTCGCAATATTATTAACTCATCATTATCTTTAGGTCACGTCTCGAGCTGGCGGTTATTAAGCTTCTTAGGAAACCACAACCAGATCCTAGTGAACTGGCAAATTATAGGCCCATTTCAAATCTACCATGTCTAAAATTTTTGAAAAAGTTTTGTCCGCTCAATTGTACTCCTTCATTAAAAAAAAAACGATCTACATGAATAATTTCTGTCAGGTTTCAGGCCCCACCATAACACAGTAACAGCACTTGTTAAAATTATAAATGAATTGCTTCTTGCGTAAGATCAAGGCTGCATCTCATTGCTAGTTTTACTTGATCTTAGTGTTCGATACCATAGATCATGACATACTCCTAGATCGATTACAAAACTATACAAGTATTCAAGGACCGACTTTAAACTGCTGTAGATCGTACCTGTCCGATCGCTACAATTTTGTTTATTTAAATGGGGAGTCATCTCATTTATCATCAGTAAAATATGGAGTGCCACAAGGATCTGTCCTAGGTCCTCCGCTATTTTCAATATACATGTTGCCCCTTGGTAATATCATTAGAAAATACAGGATTAGTTTCCACTGTTATGCTGATGATACTCCGCTATATATCTAAATGAGACCAGATTAAACTTCAAAATTATCTCAGCATAGTGCAAAATGTAAAAGATTGGATGACCGATACTTTTCTCCTATTAAATTTGGATAAGACCGAGATATTATTACTTATTGTACCAAAAAACAAAACATTACACAGAATATCGTAGATTACAATTTGCAAGACGGATGTACTGTTACTTCCTCTACAGTCAAAATTCTGGGTGTTATATTAGACGACTTGTCTTTTGAAAACCGTATTTCCCATATTACAAAAACAGCATTCTTCCATCTTAGAAACATTGCCAAGCTACAAAACATGTTACCTTAATCTGATGCAGAAAATCTAGTTCATGCATTCATGACCTCTAGACTGGACTATTGTAGCTCACTTCTAGATGGTTGTCCTGCATCTTACAAGCTACAGGTGCAGCAGCTAGAGTCCTTACCAGGTCAAGAAAATATGATCCTATTACCCCAATTCTACACTCTGTGCACTGGCTATGTATTATATTCTGTATCAGTTACAAAATATAATTACTTGCCTATAATGCCCTAAATGGTCTGGCTCCTGCATACCTAACTAGCCTTATACCACGGTACAATCCATCTGGCTCCCTAAGGTCGGAAAACGCATCTTCTGCCAACCATTCAAATAATGCATCTCATAATTTTGGACTACAGTTATATCTGACAAAACATTTATTATTCTTTAGCTTGGGTTAAACTAATAATTTTACTTTGTTGGAACTGCAGCTACGCTAATTATGTCTCCATTTGTTTCTATGGAGTTACATGCCGTGGTAACTAGGATTTACACAAGCTCCAGTCTGGATCCAGAACACCTGAGAAGAGATGATGCTGACCCTCAGAGGACCTCAGATGATGCTAACCCTGAAACAACATACTGAACTACCAAATTTTGCTAAGTGTGATTGTATCATATAATAAATGATGTTAATAGTGTCTTTAACTTATTTTTCCCCAAAATTTCTGCCATTACCACACAAACTGACCATCACCACTGATAAGCTACTTCTAAATATTGTAGAAATATTGTTAATTTTCTTTAAAGATGCTTTCAATGATTTGTATTGTATAAAACGCTATACAAATAAATTTGAATTGAATAAACTTTGAACATGAAAACAGCTTTTCTCTTGATGGACTTAATGTTACACTGTTACTGTTAACGGTCTTCTATAGTTACCTTGAACCTTGGTGTTATGTTTAATATCAGTCTGTTAATTGCCAATCATATTTCCAATGTTTGTTGAACAGATTTGTTTCACTTTAGAAATGTTGCTAAACTAAGACATACGCTGTCTGTCTGTATGAATTCATGACCTCAAAACTATATTACAGTAATGCCTTATTGGGTGGATGTCCTGTAGACTCAATAAATACACTACAGCTGGTTCTAATGCAGCAGCTACAGCACTTATTATACTATGAAATATGATCATATACACCCAGTTTCATTGGCTCTACATTGGCTAACTGTCAGGTTTCGTATTAATTACCACATTTAGCTAATTAAATAAAGCTTGAACCGACTAGCTCACCAGTACTAAAGCAATCCTTTATCTTGATATAACCCATGTTTATTATGCTCCCAAATTTTGGCCTGTTGGTAGATCCTAAAATATCTAAATCCACAAAAGGAGATTGATGGTTTTCTTGTCTACTAAACTATGGAAAATCTTCCTAGCTCATGGTTATTCTGTGTTATTCAGGTCTGCTGGAACAAAAAACACTCATCATACCTCACATCTTTGATTTAATCGAGTTGCATCTATGCTAATACTCTATCAATCTTTTACAGATTTCTTTCACCCTCGAGATGCCTGTCCTGAGGATGCTACATTCTGCAAGATCCAGCTGTGACCCAGCATGATGTTACTTTCCAACCACTATCTCACCCTCTAAGGCTCCCACAACTTAATCTTACAGTTCAATCAATGTAGTAACACATTAGCATACTGTTTTTTTTTTTTTTTCAAACATCAAATGGAATTTTTCTTTGCTTGCCATAGTTGACTTTGGAATCCACACTGGTGGACTAAAGTTATGTACTATGAGAAGTGTTATGTGGCATGACTTTCAATTAACTTCTCACTTTTTTTAAAAATGCATCATTAAACAGTGATAGCCATCGCCAAATAGTCACTAGTCCAATTTTGTATGGACTGAACAAAACCTTATAGATTTAATATTATTATTTTAAACAATGTTACACTTATGAGGTTTTCTGTAACAGTTTTTCTCAATATTAGGTATTTTTATATTCCAACCACAAGTGGAAATGGCGTGCATAACAAAATCAATCTTGGTTTCATTTGATTGCATTGCCAAATTTTTGATCCATATCTTTTTGTAAGATTCAAATCAATTCATAATAATTGATAATTAATAATAATTCCTTACATTAACATAGCGCTTTTCTAAGCACTCAAAGCACTTTACCTGGATGATGCTATGGCAGCCATAGTGCACCAGAATGCCCACCACACACCAGACTATTTGCAGAAAGGATTTAATTCAATGATGAACTGCATTTAACTGTCATTTTGCATTATTCACACACTGTTTTCCTAATGAATGTTGTTCAGTTGCTTTGACACATCTCTTTTGTTTAAAGTGCTATATAAATAAAGGTGACTTAGCTTAACAACGTAGTTTTCCCGAGAGGTCTCTCATCCATGTACTGACCAGGCAAAACCACGCTTATCTTCAGTGGGCAACCGTTCTTGGTGTACAGGGTAAATTCTGTTTTGCGTGACCTTTTGCCGAGTTTCTTGTGGGTGCCAATATTTCTGAAACTGTCTGTATTACAGTAGTATCATAAAGGTCATGTTGACACTGTGAAGGGTTATGTTTTTCTAAAATTTTCTTTCAAAGCAGTTTGTTTGGCAACTTTTTCTTGCTTGAGCCTGGCATGTCTTTTTCCCCACCATGTAAAACAAGCTTCTATTAGAGTTCTTCACATGCCAGCTTGTGTAACAGCTGTCGTTCTGCCACTTTGTGGTCCATTAGACTCGTTTAGTGGTGCTGGTGGTCGTCACCCATGCCAAAATCTCAACGTTCCACTGACTTCCTTGGTTATGACTGAAGTAAGACTATCATGATGTGTATGAATGGACAGATGGTCAAGTAGTGACAAAAGAAGTAGTAATCAGGCCTTCACTGAGAGCACTTACAGCATGCCAAAGTGGTACGTTTCATACCCATTTAGTTCTGCATTATTTATGCTATTATTCTGCATATTATAAAATGTGCATGAGGCCCACTATCAGACTCTGTAGAAGGAACTGTAAATGATGTATGAGTATGGCCTATGAGTTTTATGGGTTCATCAAAATGTGTACTTTTGCAGGGTTTTTTTTTTTTTTTTTTTTTTTTTTTGTGCAAAAATAAATTATTTTCTTCATATTAACCACTAAAAGAGTTTAAGGACATCATGCATTTTGCTAAATATATTTTAAACTACATTAACAGATTGTTCTTTGCTCCCAATTTACAAATATGTAATGTAATAAGTAATTCTATTGAACACAAGCAATCACATCAAGTGCAATATGTAATCTATTTTTTACTTCACATAGCTCAGAAAAGTTCTGTGCGTATTTTCCCTGAATTTCGATCCTAATTAGTAATCCTCTGCATTTTAGATCCTGATTTATTAAAATTTTACATGAATATGACATATCAATGCAGGGGCGGACTGGCCATCTGTGTGATCTGGAGAATCACAGAACGGCCGGTACTCCAGGACGGCCGGCGGGCCGGCCCACCACCCACCACACACGCAGTCATCCCCCCTTTTTTTCCGCTAATCTGTTTCAAACTCCAGTACTGTAGGTGGCAGCAATACACCTTTAAGTTGGATGCCAGCTGCACTGGCCTTGGCTGCCAAGTAAGAAGAATAAGAAGTGGAAGAGTAATAAGACATGAACAGCAAAGACGTTAACATTAGATAGAAGAATCATAGAAACAAACAAACAATATGCATAACGCGGCCGCGGGTAAAAAAACGGAAAAAAAAGGGTGGGGCTGAGAAGGCGAGAGAGAGAGAGAAAAAAAAAGCGGAATTTAGATACTGAAGCTGTTAAATGTCCCAAACTAACTGAAATATATAGAAATATTTTCCAGCAGCATCACCTCGCAGTTAAATATTAGCAGCAGTGAAAAAGTGAGCCAGACCGCTATGAAGCAACATACCACCTGTGATTATGAGGAACAGATAGATGAGCAGGTTCCACAGGCAGATCCAGATCCATGCATGGAACATGAGAGGAGAAAAAGAGGTACTTAGGGATGATGTTAGGAAGTGATATTCAGGTTGCTACATTTTTAATGATTACAGTAGTTAAAACAGCTAAACTTCAACATTTTAGCTGTAAAATGTCACATGCAGTAGCTAATATTAAGAAATATGTTGTGCTTTTACTTTTAAAAATGTTGGTAACATAACAGTTAATGCTTACAAACTTTGAAGATTTTGAATACAGAAGTTACATTTGTAATGGTGTATTTTCATTTAGATGTGGTATTATTATGTGCAGTAAGATTAATTAATTACTGCATAAATTAAGATTATTAAGTAATATATTCATTTTAAGACATGATGGAATAGATTGTATAATATGCTGTTATAACAGCATATTATATAAACTATTCCATGCTATCTTGGAATAAAACCTGTTTAACAAAAAATAAAATAAATCCATTCCATCGTTGTTTATTCAGGTTGAGCTTAGACCAGAGAAAGACACCCACTCCAGCTCAACATCTAGTCAACATCAGTGCTATTGCTATCATTTGGATGGTATGGTATCATGAGCCACAATTAAAGTCTTGTGACACTCATGCCAGGAGTTATTGTTGTTGTTGTCGAGTTTACGCACGCCGATTGCTTTGAGCCGGGCCTTGTCAAAGTCCAGGGCCGTTTTTTAGTCCCAGTCCGTCCCTTAATCAATGGAACATGTTGAAACTAAAGATTAATCCTCAGATTATAAATGGCCAGTTTAAATGAACTCCAAGAAGAGTCATATCGGCTGTGAAGGATGAATTCAGTTAAATTCACACAATTTCTTGAGTGATGAGTTGAGAGTTAAGGGAAGTGATGTTCACTGGATTCCATAATCAGTGCAGTCTGTGCAATCTTTGATCACCTACACTTTTTATTATTTTGCTCTCATTAGTTCTCTGCCCGTTTGGAATTACTCCTTATAATCCTGGCACTGTCTAGCCGATCAATAACCTCGCTGACCCATGGAGGAACTGTCAATGGTCGAGACTTAATTAAGCTTCCTAAAGGTGGAACAAAAAGTCCTGGTTAGTTTCAAGATCAGGTGTTGGATTTCTCAGTTAATCCTATTTCGACTAATTCCACAGCCTCGAGCAAGACTCTAGCACCCAACAAGATATTTGCCTGATAAGGCTCTCTAGAGGATAGCGGCTGTCATGCTGTACTAATTTATCTAGCTAATGGTTTTTAATGTGAAGATGTTGCTAAATTCCAGGAGACCTAGAAAGATCTATACCTCACATTTTCATATATCTCCAAAATTCTTCAACGTCTTGGGCCAGTTTTTCCTAAGAGATCTCTGACCAGACACCATGCCATCAGTCACACCCACTTTAGGAAACCAGAACATATCTCAGCTTCTCACAGCTGGTCTTAGCCTCGTTGCAGAACACAATATGATTATAACATATAAGTGAGCTACTGGCATGACCTGGTTAATCTGGTTCCTCATGTGCCGCACTTTCGTAAGAATAACCTTGAGGACAGTTGTCTATCTCCAGGGTTTGTCTGCAAGTCTGTGAATACTGGAAATAGCTTAAATTATTGTAATACTTTCATTTCCTAAAAGGTTTTAATTAAAGTTCATTACAGCTTTAAAGACTATGTATTTGTGAGCCAGTGTTGTCTGTATAAAAATGTCCAATCAAATTACCCTTGTCTGCCAAAATATAATTATCACATGAAGTGCTTCTGAATCTTTGTTACTTTTTGTGATGTCCTTTGAAACAAATGACCGTGGACTTGTAGGACGCGTGCTGGGTTTCATGGGTACGACCTTTTGTGAATCTCTTCATTGCATTCAGAGCAGCAGGTGGGCAAGACAGTTGCACAATGTTGGTCACTCACTTGAAAGAGCTGCATCCAGTCTGCAGTGTGTTCTCAGAGCTTTAGATGACATTCTGTCAAGGTTCCCTAAAAGTAAGTCGTAGCCTAGTAGTTAGAGAGTTTGACTTCTAACCCAGGGTTGTGGGTTTGAATCTTGGGCTGGTAATACCATGACTGAGGTGCCCTTGAGCAAGGCACTGAACCCCCAACTGCTCCTTGGGCGTCGCAACATAAATGTCTGCCCACTGCTCCGGGTGTGTGTTCACGGTTTTTGTGTGTGCACTTTGGATGGGTTAAATGCAGAGCACAAATTCTGTGTATGGGTCACCAGACTTGGCTGAATGTCTCGTCACTTTTTTTCACTTTCAGTTATGAACAAATGCTCATCCAGTAACAATAACAGAATGTTATCTGGTTATTCTCAAAACTTTAGCAATAAATAAATAACATAAAATAACATAAATTACATGTTTGTCTGACATTTTTTAAATGTGGATTACTGCTTGTTATGAGCATTTATACAACATTCCTAAGTAGCATTCCCCTAATGTATGCAAAATGATAAAATTCAGTATTTCTCTTCATGTTTTTTGCTAACATTTGCATAACCAAGAAAAACATTGGGTTACAAGATCCAGTTCTCTCTAATATCTATTAACTACAAGTTTTACCACAATAAACTCCTAATTTGATTCTTATTAATAGTTATTTATTTGCAACTTTATTAATAGGGTTAGGATTAAAGGATCTGAAATAAGATCCTAGTAATGTGGACACTGTGAAGCAACTAGTGAATAGTGAGGATTGGTCCTTTAAAAAGTGTTATCAAACATTAAACTTTTTTATTTATTTTTTAAAGATTGACATTTTGAATGTTTAGAGAACATTTAGAACGTTGAATAAACATAAGCGAATAAACATAAGCGAAACATTCTGAAAACAAATTTTTGTGATGACTTTTGTTGCTTCATAAGATATTTGGACCCACTTTATATTAAGTGGCCTTAACTACTATGTACTTACATTTTAATTAATAATTTAGTACAATGTACTTATTGTGTACATACATGTTTTTACATTGTACTTATATATATATATATATATATATATATATATATATATATATATATATATATATAAAACGACATGTAATTACATCTGTATTTAATTTCTGTAATTACATTTATAATTACACTGTTGACCCATACTTTACAACTTAGCCATACCTCCAACCTTCTCCCTAACCTTACCCCTAGCCCACCTCAATAGCAGCAAAAGTGTTTTACAATAAAATATGAACACAATAAATACATTGTACTTATTTTTTATGTAAGTACATAGTAGTTAAGGCTACCTAATATAAAGTGGGACCAGATATTTAGTTGCACATCTCTCGCTGGAACTAGTAGGTCACAGGTATTTTTTTTTTTTACTTTTTGAAGTTGCTGATTTGACATACTGCTTTTAGTTTACTACAGTAGGCTACTAGAGAAGTAGCATATTCACATGTTGGGTGGCATTGGCGCTTCTGCAGTTCTCATGGTGTCAGGTGTGGATCATTTCCGTGAGACATGTAATATCTGGCAGCTGTCCATGGCTCTGAAAGATATTCTCTGGAACCTAACGAGATGCAGACGAGGGCATGGAGAGCTCACCCTACTATGTTTAAGCAAGCATGCATATTTATGTGTTCCAGTTCTGAGCAGCTACCACATCAATAAATCAACAAAATGTCTTGCTAAAAGACAAATTTGCATAAAAGTGTGCCTTGAACATTTTTATAAAGGATTACCGTTCCCTGGACCCAGCAGTCCCTTACATGTAGACATCTGGCAAATGAATAATAACATTTACTATGTTCATATGGTTTTCTTTGAGATTAATGAATAAGAATGGTGTATGCCCCTGTAGTTCCTGCAACACAGTATTTCAAATAGATTCTTTAAGGCTTGAATGTATAGAATTTGGATAAACTGTTGAGTAAATATTTTCAGAACGACTACAGTGAGGAATAAATTGAATTGAAAAATAATGAATGTGGTGATGCGGCCATGACATGAAGTATTATTTTTTTTATAATTCAACAGCCTGGAGTTAATTATTCCACTTAAACCACAGATACAACCCCTCAAATGTTTTATATTTTAAGACATTTGTCTGGTTTTTAAGTCCATTGTGGAACAGCAGTGAGAGGTCTCTGTGCTGCTTAATGCAGTGTTTTCAAAGATCATCAATCAAAATGAGATGATTCTTGCTTAAAAAGTCACTAAAAAGTAACTTAAAGTCAACAAATTCACAATTAAAAACTGTTCTTATTTACATATGATGTTTCTGTTGTCAGACAACACGACCCATTAAGACTACAGTACATGCAGTCACTTTCAATCTGTAGGTCTGCACTGCTGAAATCTGGATTCATTAACAAGACATCAGCTGATTAAAATAACCATGAGGTTTTATGACTAATAGAGTGTAATCTGTCTATAATTTTAAAGAATGCATTCTACTGTGAATGTTACAAGTGATCATCATCTGGTGCATTTTAATGACATTAATCAAAATTATTATTTTTATTACATTTTAATAATCTCACAACATGGAAAACTGTTTATTATTTGATATATATTTCAGTATGAAGGCATATAAGAATCCACTCAGCAATTTGGTGATAGTTGTATACATTTCCAGATGTACAAAATCCTTTCCCCAAGAACAAATTTACATTTACTCACACTCATCTATTTCTGCTGCAGTGTGGTGCATAAGAAATCGGATGGCTGTAGCTTCTTCTATTAAATGATAAGAAAGTCATTTTTAAAATGAGGGAATGTTCAATAATCCAATTGCCTGCTTTCATCTGAACCCTAACTTGAGGTCTCAAAGGGTCAAGTCTTGTTTTATTCTGCAGCTGTTGTCTGTTGAGCGGTGGAGACCGTGTTAGTGACTCAAACCACTTCACATGCATGTAATCCACTTCATATCTAATATACCTGTGTGTTGGCTAATGACCTTAGGGCAAGCGAATTTAAAAACACACTTGTGAAGGACAACTGCTCTGTTTAACAGCTGCTGGCTGTGGCCGATTGACAGTATGAATTAATTTTATATTTCAAATGACTTCTGGGTTTTTTTTAACAGCTGGTTGTCACAAAAACAAAGTGTTAAAAGTCAATATCAAAATCAATGAAACTTCATAAGCCTCGATACCAATTTTGTTACCAATTTATGGTGTGCCATAATTACAAGTTGTAATATTCATTTAATAATTCATCAAATTAATCAAATCAAATCAATCACTTTACATATGCATATTGTTGCAGACAAAAGTGTCTTTAGGGTAAATGACAAATATGAGCATGCATTATGAAACAAAGGAAACAACAGTAACATTTCAGTTTAGGCACAAATTCTCACTTTAAACTAGTTGCTTATTAGCATGCATATTACTAGCATTTTGGCTGTTTATTAAAGGACATATATATGTCTTATTCTACATGATCATATTTTAGATCCTTATACCCAATACCTACACTTAAAAACTACCTTACTAACTATTAGTAATCAGCAAATTAGAAGCTTATTAAAGGCAAAAATCTAAGTTAAATAGTAAGTTGATAGTGAGAAAATAAGTGTGACCAAAAAAGTTTGGTTTTAAAGTTTTATTTGGTTTTGAAAAACGGTGTTATGAATTATTGCTATTATGAATTATTCATTCATAAATATAATTTGTTTTTTGGGAGGTCACACCCCATGAATTAGCATTTCCTTGTCATAAAACAATGAAATTATCTGAGACTTGTTGACCTTGACACACAATCACCAGGGTCTGAAGAGGAATCATTTTACTTAACACACATGCTTTTGAGGATCCCTGTCAAGTTAAAATAGTTCAGCTTTGAAAAGAGCAGTCAAGTGTGACCACTGAGTTTTTGACAGTTGTGCTCACCTGAGTTACCACAAGTTGCATGAACAAGTATGTACTGTAAATGCATGTGAATGTTTGAAAGCAGCCGCCTGTCAGTCAAACAGCCCTACTGAACTGAGCCCAGAATTACAAATGTACCCAATACCACCCATACTGTGTTACCAGCGCTTCTGACACCTCTAAAACCTTTTCTGAGAAAGTAGCATCTACAGCTTTCGTTCCAGGCAAGAACAAGCTGTATTTAATCTTGGCTTTTGTGTGAAGAAAGCACACTGGAATAGAACCAGCAGCCACCGTCAGCCTTGATCATGTATCACATTAGCATGCTCTGAGGTGGATCAATATGAACCTTTGAACTTTTGTTCAGCACTTGTCTGATCTAAATCAGGGCTAATTTATTTGTCGTCTATGCTCTGCCAACACAAACCGATTTCACCAATTGATCATAAAAGCTACAAACTTCTTTCAACTGGCAGCAGAGAATCAACATGAGAATGGTAAAAAGAAAGGGCGCTAAAGCTGCTAATTATTTTGTGCTTTCAGAGAACCTCTAGAATTGACTGTTATAAAGCCAGACATCTGGTCAAGGGTCTGCACCAGGCCGTGGTGTCTTATCATTGGTTGATATATCGTAATGAAAATTTCTCCTGACTGTTCTCAGCTCCAGAAGGTGGTATGTGACACACCCAGAGACCCTTGGAAGAAAGTTTTAGCACAGGTCACGAGTGATACCTTGCAATGCAACGAAGGACTGAATCAAAGGCGCCGATGACCAGAATTGTCACTGATGTTTGAACAATACACTTTCACCGGACACAGCTCTTAATGAAGAAGTAGTCCATAGTCAGCTACAACAGAATGCTCTCAACTGGTGGGTTGCAACCCGAAAATGTGTTGCAGATCTATCCAATTAAGTCCAGATCCAATCACTTTCAGATATCAAACAAACGGTGCTTATATACACTGACCATGAGCTCTAATACTGTATCTAATCTAGAGTGTAACAAATTAAATGTGTGTGTGTAATATATATATATATATATATATATATATATATATATATATATTAGTTTTTACCTAGTTATTGTAATTACTATAATAAGAACATAGTATGTACAGGAGGAACAGGACTGAAAAATTAAATGCTAACTTTATTTGTTTTATTTATTTAAAAAAATTACAATAAAAAATGATATACACACACACACACACACACACACACACACACACACACACATATATATATATATATATATATATATATATATATATATATATATATATATATATAAATTTAAGCACTAATAAACACTCATTGAGATTTTGTTGAAATGTAGTGGAAGCTTGGACCCGGAAACAGTGATCGATATGAAACAACAGTAACACTTTAGAATAGGTAACCCCTTGTTAACTATTAACTACGACATATCTCTCAATAAATTCTTAATTTGCTGCTTATTAATAGTTAGTAAGGTTGTTAGGTTTAGGTATTGGGTAAGATTAGGGATGTAGAATAAGATCAAGTAGAATAAGGCATTAACATGTTCTTAATTAGCACTAATACATGGCTAATATTCTAGTAACATACATGCATATAAGCAACTAATAGGTGTTACCTAGTCTAAAGTGTTAACATTATGTCTGCAACAAGCTGAATTGGTACAATAAACACCCTTATTAATACAGGCTAGAGCAAAAAATTAATTAATTAATACAAATTCAAACCTCACTGGAAATGCATGTCTTTGGTGACGTTTCTGCAAAATGATACTACATTGTTTCTTGCATGTTTTTCAAAACAATTAAAATTATCAGTTTTACCTGAAGCAGATGATCGTGAATCTGGCAGTGTGTTATTATGTTGGAAGCTGAACATATCTGGTGAGCAAAATTTTAATGCTAAAATGTTCTACTGCATTTGAAAATAATGTACCACTGTACACTAAACCATACCCTAAACCTAACCCAAAGTGTTAACAAAAGACAATGAGAATTAAAACTACATTTGGTGAAGCAGCCATGCCATGTTAGATTTCCTTCATCTAGAGCTCTTTTATCATAACTCATGTTTTACAGGACTCATAATCAATAACACTGCAATACAAGCATAATGCTGTGTCGGGTGAGCTAACAAGCAAGTTTAATACATCATAAAAGCCATGCAAAATGTAATGCAAATGTCAACATGTCAAAAATCAAGCACTTTGGTAAGCATTTTATTTATTTCATTAAATATAGGTATAGGCTAGATTGTCCTTTGAGCCTACACAACCTAGCAATACATACCAACAGTATATAAGGCTCTAAGTGAGCTTTTTGTAGCATGACATGGAGCAGTAAATGGCCCATTTGGCCAATATGTTGCCCAGTGTGCCACCTTTAATAGTCTTTTAATAGTCTGCTCAAAGCTTTGGACATACTGAGCACTTACTGTTTTATATATATATATATATATATATATATATATATATATATATATATATATATATATATATATAAAAAATGCATGCTAGTTATTGAAACGTGACTTGTGGTGTGTGATATCTCTCCATTCACAATCTAGTGCCTTGCGATGCATTTCTGCTCAAAATTTGTAAAAAGCAGAATGTGTGACCCCTCTAGCGCTTGATTCAACAAATCAATATGAAGTCTTTTTCAACATCTCTCAGAACCAATCAGACAAGCCTTGAAGTGAGACAGAGGAATTTGCCTTCCAGGTCTCATCTTTGCCGTGTCAGGCCAATGAATCAAGTAATTCTTTGCAACCCAGAGGAAAAACAACAATTGTGAGTATCTAGGGGTCAGATTGTATTCATCCAGGTTCTGTGCTTGCTTTTTATCCTGCCCTGTGCTTGATTGCCACTCAAATGCATTCAGCTTTTTTATGGTTGCATAATGACTCAGCGTTAGCAAGCAATTCAAAGTCAGAAGATGGAGCTCATCAAGGTATCTGATCTCCGTGATGTATTCAGCTCCATGTGTCACACCTCTCCCATGCTGAGACGACCTAATTTTCAGTGGCTTTGATGGGTCCTTTGAAACCAACAGAAACTTGAGACTGAATTTGCTACATTTGTTCATTTAATATTACAGTTACTTTCAAGCTCTTTCTTTGAATCCAAATTCTTTTTTTTTAAATTGTTGGCATATGTACATGCAGACATCAAGTCAATTAAATTTAATGCTTTTCAGAATACGCTTTGTAGAGATTCATAATGGTAATTCAATACCTCAATGCCTTATTGATCATGATTATCTAATCTTGACAAACTATATATCGTTGGAAAGGTCTGAGACTCCCAAATATATATTTTACCAATGTTTTTTTTTATAAAAAAATTATGTAGGAAAAGTAATCGATGAATTTATGACAAGAGTGCACCCTCAAAAATCTAAATTATAACTAGAGTTTTGACCTTTGTTTAAAAAAAATACTTCTTTGTTGCCACATTTTAGAAATCATCAGAAATTATATATCGACTGAAAACTTAAAATCTCTAAAATCATCCTTTAAAACCCATTTTAAAATCAGACAGTGCATTACCATGTAAATGGTACATCAATATCATGTTACAAAATATTTTCATCCATGAATTATACAAATTTAAGTTTGGATCGTGCACTATAAAGTCAATGTTCAAAAATGTGAGTGACAGTTAAGGGGTTAAGGATACTCTGTGTATGCAGGTAAAGTTGGATATACATGTAGATATAATAGTTGTTGGTTTAAGTTAGTAATTCTTTTTGCAGTTGTTTTAAGGATTATGGAATCTGTCAAACAGATGTTAGTTTTTGTTGTGTGTTTTTATTTTTGTTATTTTTTTTTTTTTTTTTTTTTTTCTGTGCTTGGTTTCAAGAGTAACCAAACAAGACAAGCAATTTTAGTGACTTACTTCAGTCGTAGCTCATCGGCATCTTGTTAAATATTCAGTCATTTTAATCGTATAAAATCAATTCTATCATAAATTCTTTGCAATGTCCATCTCAGGTAGACCATATAGTTAAATTTGAAATTTGAAAAATTAAGATATTTTTAATCAAATCTAAAACTGCTGCACATCAGTACTTTTCATAACTTGGCATGGCTAAAACAAAACTGATGAGCTTAATCCATGAGAGGGCCTTGCTCATCTTTATCTGGATATCTGTTATTCAAACCCTGCATGAACAGTGTTTATCCTGGATGCGATCGTGATGACAGTAAATTCTCCCGCTTGCATTGTGATCTGAAAACCCTTGCTTAATTCCAAATTAATCTTGTTACCCACCATATTTATTTTTAAATATTTTATATATCCCTACATGGCATATTAAAGTCCCACTTGAATGCTCCTAGATGTGAGGTGGTCCTTATGTGTCCAAAATTGATCAAAAACATATTTTAACAATGTTTTCACACTGACAGCTGTCATTGTTAGACAGTTACAATGCAACTCCGTTTGTGAGCGAGGGGGCGGAGCTTACTGACAGGTCAATAGCATGGTGACCCAGTGGCGTATAACAAAATTTTAAAAAGCTTAATGAAATAAATGCTCAGAATTAGCAAGCATGGACTGCAGAGAAGGAGAATGAACAGCAGAGAAATGCAGAGTATGTGAATATAGGTATGTGGCCAGGGACAACAGAGAGTATATCACCCCGCTCTCTTCCTGTCTAATTCTGCTCCGCGCTTTCAGCAGAAGAGATAATGTTAACTCAGAATGATTGATCATTTGTGTGCCTTTGTTTGCTGACTGGAGAGACCTTGAGCCTAGAGGCCTTTGTTCTACATTTTCAATGTCATCACCCAAGAAACTTTCAAGAGGTATTGAAAATGAGTAAAGCGGGTAAAACAGATCTATATACAAAATTCATACTGAGCCACACAAAATGAGAATTACTGAGAAAAATACAATAATAGTTCCACAATAGCAGTGCTGTAGCACTTGAGACCAGACACGTATCAAGTGTCCAACATCATATATTTTTAAGGTCTTGGGTTAATCAGCATTTTTCTATTACACACTAAATGTGCATTATTTGTTCTTCTTTTCTTCCTTAAGTGCTAAAACAGTGGCAAGATTATGCTGTCTAATAATAATAAACATCAATCCAGGTGTTAATATAAAAGTAGTGCTGTTGCCATTAGATGACACTGCTGTTCCAAATGTGTACACATGTCTGATATGCAATATTTGTCTATCATGGGGTAAAAAACCTACAACAAACTCTATCCATCCCAAAAATGTAAGAATATGTGTTTGCAAAGTTTCCTTTGTTTTTCTTCATTTTTTTTGTTTTGTTTTGTTTTTTTGAGATTACATTTGGGGTAAGCAATTTGTGGACTGATTTCCTTGCGCATGAAATCATCCACAAGCCAACAAACCAATGAGAATGCAGAAATAATGACGATTTACAGCAATGGGGCTGTTGTGGATCCACTTACCCAAATCCCTGCGTAACTGGCACAGATCTGCAGAAAATTAAAATGGTTTGGCATATAAATAACTTTTTCATAAAATTGTATCATGTAAGCTCTGTGTATCAACTCAAATGACAAGGGAATTCAGTAAATAATGTTACTTAGCCAGTTGCTGACCTAATTTTCTCAAATGGCTTGGCGATACAGAGCATTCAAAGCTCAAATGGACTGAACACCCACGCTGAAAAATCATTATCAAATGTCTAGGGCTGCCCCCCTAATAGGTGACTAAGTGTCAGTTGATGAGAAGAGGCTTAGTCAACTAAAATTTTGTTAGTAATTTAGCTGGATCTTGAGTTAATTACAGTATTTAAATTATACATTATACTTAACTGATGATCCATCACAACTCCTAGGTTTCTGGCTGTCCTGGAAGGATTAGCTGTATAGAGTAGTTGTGATGAAACAATGGGTTAGCTGGAACCACAGGCAGTTCTGTCTTAGTAAGGTTGAAGGTGATGGTTATTCATCCAGCCAGAAATGTCACTCAGACAGGCTGCAATGTGAGCAGCTACCGTCGGGTCATCTGGTTGGAATGAGAAGTAGAGTTGAGTATCATCAGCATAGCAGTGATAGGAAAAGCCATGCTTCTGAATGACAAATCCTAATGACGTAATTTAGATGGAGAAGAGAAGTGGTCCAAGTACTGAGCCTTGAGGAATCCCAGTAGCAAGTTGTTGTGACTTAGAAACTTCACCCCTCCAAAACACCCTGTAGGATCTATCTGAAAGGTAGGATTTCAACCACAGGAGTGCGGTTCCAGAGATGCCCATCTTTCTGAGGATGGACAGGATAATCTGGTGATTATTAATGATGTCAAAAGCAGCAATCAGATCCAGCAAGATGAGTACTGAGGATTTTGAAGCTGTTCTTGCCAGTCGCAGGGCTTCAGTATCCGAGATCAGGGCAGTCTTGGTTTAATGGCCGCTTTTGAAACCAGATTGGTTGTTGTCCAGGAGGTTGTTCTATACTAGAAACATAGAGAGCTGGTTGAAAACAGATCACTCAAGTGTCTTTGCAATGAATGGAAGAAGGGATACCAGTCTGTAGTTGTCTAGAAGTGCTGGATTTAGAGATGTTTTTGAGCAGTGGGCTTACCTGAGCCTGCTTAAATACTGAGGGAAATGTTCCAGAGTGAAGAGAGGTGTTGATAATGTGAGTAAGTGAAGTTATGACTGAAGAAGAAATCGCTTGAAGAAGGTGAGTGGGGATCGGATCAAGTAGACAAGTAGTTGGATGATTCGACAGGATAAGTTTGGTAAAGTCCGTCTCTGAGAGTGGAGAGGAGAAGAGAGAGTGTGCATTAGTTGTTGTGAAGTTATCCTTTGTCTGCAGTGTGGAGAATTGGTCACTGATGGTTCTTGTCTTATTTGTGAAGAAAACTGCAAAGTCGTCAGCTGTAAGAGTTCTTGGAAGATGAGTTGGAGGCGGATAAAGAAGAGATTAGAAAGTTTTGAAGAGTGTCCGAGCGTCACAACAGTTGATGACGGTAGTAGTATGTTTTAGCAGTGAAGACATTTGCAGAGAAGGAAGAGAGAAGAGGCTGATACACACTGAGGTCGGTAGAGTTTCTTTATGTCATTTCCTCTCTGCAGCCCTGAGTTTAGAGCGATGTTCACGGAGAACATCGGACAGCCAGGGGGCAGATGGGGAAGTGCGTGCTGGTCTAGATGACAATGGGCAAAAGTTGTCCAAGCAAGAGGTTAGAGTGGAGCAAAGAGTGTCAGTAGCACTGTTTGTGTCCAGAGCTGAAAACTGAGAGAGTGAAGGAAGTTAGTATGAAACCATAGAGGATAGGCGAGATGGAGAAAGTGCCACTTCAGGAGTAAGAGCAAGGTTAGCAGTAATGAGGAAGTGATCTGAGGTGTGCAGTGGAGCAACTTAAGTGTTGTCCATGGAGCAACAGTACATGTACCAGAGGAGTACCATCCTCAGGAAAGTTTGATAGTAACTGTTACATCCAAGGACGTATTTGTTTTGTTTTCTCCCAGTTTCTCTCTCTGCCCCTTTACAAATGGAGCCGATGACAAGGAATCTGGTTTGTTCTTAAAGTTATTAACTCTTAGTCAGTATTTATGTTATTGTTTGTTACTTATTAAGCTTATATTGTTAATTCATTGGGAATGTGTTAGTAGCGAGGTGGGTGCTATTTCGTTTATCATGATGTTTTTCTCCTGTTTATTTCTAGTTAGGGAGTTATTTATTCTTATTGTATTTCTGTTTCTCTCCTTTGTTAGTTTTGTTAGTTTCTCCCAAATAGTTAGAGGGTTTTTGTTTGTTATGTTGGCCTTGCCCCCTCTAGAAGTTTTCACATCCTCCAATATTTGTAAAATAAAAGAACTTGTTTTTTTTTACGTTGAGTCAATTGTTGGCCTCTGTTAAAGCTCTGGGGTTGGGAAATGAACTTTGCTGCCTCCACACATCACCCTTTTTCTTTCAGTACTTTTCACCTCAGTATTTGAATGAGCTCCTTTTACATTATACTCCTCTACGTCCGCTACGTTCTCAAAACTCAGGCAATTTGATAATACCTAGAATATCAAAATCAACCGCGGGCGATCCTTTTCCTATTTGGCGCCTAAACTCTGGAATAACCTACCTAACATTGTTCGGGAGGCAGACACATTCTTGCAGTTTAAATCTAGATTAAAGACCCATCTCTTTAACCATGCTTTTAATATCCAAATCCGTTAAAGGATTTTTAGGCTGCATTAATTAGGTAAACCGGAACCGGAAACACTTCACATAACACTGTACTTGCTACATCATTAGAAGAATGGCATCTCCGCTAATATTTGTCTGTTTCTCTCTTGTTCCGAGGTCACCGTAGCCACCAGATCCAGTCTGTATCCAGATCAGAGGGTCACTGCAGTCACCCGAATCCAGTACGTATCCAGACCAGATGGTGGATCAGCACCTAGAAAGGACCTCTACTGCCCTGAAAGACAGCGGAGACCAGGACAACTAGAGCCCCAGATACAGATCCCCTGTAAAGACCTTGTCTCAGAGGAGCACCAGGACAAGACCACAGGAAACAGATGATTCTTCTGCACAATCTGACTTTGCTGCAGCCTGGAATTAAACTACTGGTTTCGTCTGGTCAGAGGAGAACTGACCCCCCAACTGAGCCTGGTTTCTCCCAAGGTTTTTTTCTCCATTCTGTCAACGATGGAGTTTCGGTTCATTGCCGCTGTCGCCTCTGGCTTGCTTAGTTGGGGTCACTTCATCTACAGCGATATCATTGACTTGATTGCAAATAAATGCACAGACACTATTTAAACTGAACAGAGATGACATCACTGAATTCAATGATGAACTGCCTTTAACTATCATTCTGCATTATTGACACACTGTTTTCCAAATGAATGTTGTTCAGTGGTTTTACGCAATGTATTTTGTTTAAAGCACTATATAAATAAAGGTGATTGATTTATTGATTGATTGAACCCACTCGAAAACAGGAACAACCACCTCTGAAGCGCCGTACAACCAAAACCAAAAGCTTCCAAGAGCATGTTGAACTTGTAGCTCACTGAAGACACTTGGATGGAGCAGAATGATGTTGTAGCTCTGTTCCGAAGTGAAAACTTGGTATGCATTGCACCTGCTGCCTTATTATACTCACACTGTGATCAGCGGCAGCTGGATGCAATAATTGCATGTTAGTGTGCATTGGCTCGTTTAGTTTGCACTCGAAGTAGATTGGTCTATCGAAGGGATATCCATATTCATCAGTTTATTTTCATTTGTATACATCCACAATATCAACAAAACCTTGTGCTTTTATAATAATAACAAAAAAAGAAAAAGAAAAACAAACAGAAAGCGCTTTCTGTCTTCTCTGTCTTCTTGAACTGAAGTATGCCACAGAAACAAAGCGAAACTCAGTGTATAGGCTACTTGACTCAAAGCCGTGAAAAATATACAGAAAGCTTCAAATGTCTACTTTAAAATGATCAGACCCATTCATAGTCATTTGTTTTGTGGGTGTTTTGTGGCATTTTGCATGTGCTTTTTTCTAACCAAAATTATTTGAATACAGCTTATTTCAGACATCTTCCCATGAGATCTTGAAAGCAACGTACTTGTGCAGGAAGTCAGTGAAATGGTTAACATGGCTTCTAGCACCTGTGTTTACAGCGCTGCAGCTTCAAGGGCTTTATTAGTATGTGATGGAAGATCTTCCTCCTCATATCACCGTCACCCCAGCACTCTATTTGTCATCTCAAAACCCTCACTAGCTTCAGGAGCAGTTGGCTAAGAGTCAATAAGAGAGAGAGAGAGAGGGGGGTACAGCTGAAGTTATAACCACCTCGCCACCAATGGCATAAAGTCTGTTCCTCATGGGACCACAAACATTAACAAGGTGCCCAAGATACAGGTAAGGTGTGATGTAGCCAAATCTCAACCAAGACATCCTGAGAAAATAATCTACAGATTCTCTGCAATAGCCATTCTTTACTTCCCAACATTATTTGGAAAGGTTCCCTTGTCACCAAAATCTCATCTTGCATCAGCAATACGTCAGCAATGCACGTTCATTTCAGAGCCATTATTATCAGATTGCTGTATTCATTGCACACATAAGCATGTTTTGACAATAAGCCAGGCTCAGCAGAAATTTCAGTGAAACTGGACTATAAACCTATATAAATCGTATAAACTTACATAGTATGTGCTACGCAATCTTTTGCAATGCAGGTTTTATGAAGAAACGTGATCATGTGTGAAGCATTAACTACTCACCCACTGTTCTTACTTTAAGTTTTTATTCTGAAAATGTTGTTACTTTAATCTTGTAATGTTGCGATTTTGTTGTTGAAATTTCTCATAAAATACCTATTATGAGATGACTCTAAAACTGCTTTATTTATAAGGACTTTATTATTAATTTTAATGTTGCTCTAAAATGGTGTCAGTGAATGAATGTGGTTGCCTTTTGAAATCTGTCTTAATAACTCAAAAGGCCCTCTACTAATAACATTGTATCATTAATGTCAGTTACTGAAGGAAATACTCTACTCAGTAATAACATTATTATCTGAATGAAGTTCTGTTACACAGGAGATGCACTGTTTAAATGCTTTCTTTCATCCTAGTTTAACATGCAAAGAAATCCTGCACCATTTGTGTAATGGAAATGAATGATGCCTCAATTTGATACATTTAATAAGTTTTAATTTTAATTTATTATATTCAAATTTGAATTAAAATTATGAATCCTCTTTGCTACTTAAGATTTTATTAATTAATTCGAATTCAAAAGGGATTCTCAGTTCAAATTTGAATGGTACACAAGGCTGCCTCAAATCACATGGCTTGTTGATGAGAGAAGGATGTGCTATTCATCATCTAAGTGATCAGACTTCACCTAGCAGATGATAAAATAGGTGAAAACATTCAATAGGCTTTGTAGGCATTGTAGGAGGCCTCCAAGTGTGTTTAAGAGCATGAAACACTATAAATTGGTCACTATGTTTGATGTGAAATTCTACATTAATATGCATCAATGATTTATGGTTTATAGGGAAAGGTAATACTTACTTTTCTAACAATAGTAGAAAGACTTGCATATATTATTTATATGTTTTAAAGTGTGCTTTAGTACATACCTTGCACTATAGTTTTCAATGTCGTGTCCAATATATGTTCAGACACCTCTGACCTTATTGTGTTGTGTTACTAATGCATTTCTCATCTTCAGTCAGTCTTCACAGTGTAAATCATTCTCAGTTATCTTCCATCAGTTTTTTTTTTTCTGTGTTACTAAAAATCATAAGTAGTCAGATTTAAGATCTCATAAGGTTTGTGTTTTGTTTTGTTTGTTTGCATCCATGTGAGAACATCCTTCAAAATAAGTTTATAAAATATAATCTCATCTTTATTCCTGTTAATGTGCATGTGGTAACTGTGAGACATTTTTTTCTCTCTCAAATAACGAAACTAAACAAGACATGACAGTTTATGATACTGTGATTAGTTGTCAGTTGTTAAACAGTAAAATAGAACTGCATTGTTTCATGCTGTATACCTTTGACACTGCAATATGTCTGGTGGCAAATTGCCTTAACCAGTGTTGAAAGCGGCCTTAGACTGTGGTTTAAAAAGGAAAAAGTATTGTATATTCTTGTACTTTCAGAATTAAAGTCTTCCCCATTAATCAGTACTTTGGTAGAGTGGTCATTGTTATGTGCCCCCTTTCAAGTCTAAGAGTTGCAAAGGATTGTAACAATAATAACAGAGAGAGCCCAGGGCAAACACAAAAGCACAATGACACTGGATTTCAAATAAAACAGAACAAAAAATAATAATTAAACTGGGGGATGTAAACAAACAAAGGCTCCGTATCCCGGACGAGCCCCCACTCGTTACACACTCCCTTTCAAGTCTGTATTCTGTGTAACTCATCTGTGATAAATAATTATCCTTTTGGATGCTTTCCGAGTGCCTCTTTCTTTTCTCTTGACACGTTCACTGCCATTCTTATTTGAAGTGTGAAAAATTGTCAGTAAATGTTTAAATTTGAATGAATGATGTAAACTGACGTCAAGAAAAAAAGCTAGAAGAAGAAAAAGATGAGCATAGTTTTAGTCACCAATTAAGGGTTACTGGCAACCACCTTGGCAAAAGAAAATCTACTCATCATGACACTGCAAAATCAACCATTAGTCAGACTTTACTCTAAGTCAAATTATTGCTATTAATAAACCATTACCTTTGACTTTTGCCTCAATAAACTACTAATTTTCTGCTTATTAATAGTTAGTAAGTAGTAATTAAGTTTAGTTGCTGGGTATAATTAGGGATGAAGAATATGGTCATGCAGATTATGTGCTTTATATGTAAACAACAATTATATTAGTAATGGGTATGTTAATAAGCAACTGGTTAATAGTGAGAACTGGTCTCTATGCTAAAGTGTTAGGGTTAGGGTTACCATCAGATCCATCAGATTTGGGGACCGAAACACTGCTGCACAAAACAACTGGCAAAACAAAATGTTTGGCCAGTTTACCAGATTACACATCTCAAACTTTAAAATTGTCCTTATAGAGAATTTTTAAAGTCACTTTCTTGGCCTCTTCAGAAGAACACTCAACATCGGTCATGTGTTTCTCCAACCTGGGAGGGTTTGGAGTGACATCAGAGACTAAACTGCGTCTGTTTTGGGAGCGCTTCTTGTAGGACGTGTAAATGGACTTGTCATGTTCTTGGTAGAGGACGCAGCTGGACGTCCATGTGGCATTGATGAACCCTGTTAGCGCTCAGTTTTTCAAGGCGCGTGTTGCACTAGCGAGATTCTAGTATGTTTATCTTGAACTGACAAACATTTCTGAAAGAATCGGCCATGTGCAAATACAATTATGACACCTTTGTTTTCTTCACCTAACCTGAACACCTTTCAAAATATCCCGGGGGTTATCATGGATTACTTTCACACAGACACACACTGTCAAGAAAAATAAGTACTCGTAGCTTGTCAAAAGTAACCTTTGTGCCTTATCTAGCCCTAATGGGTGCATATGGTACTAATACACACCATTCAGGGGGTTTACTGACAGCATATTTACAAACATGAAATACAAAAGAGGATATAACTCATAATTAACCGTACTATCCTGAACATGAAAAATTAGAGCTACCAAGACAACAAAAGTAAGTAAGTCCAGGTTTAATGCTTTGACTCTCTGCAACAGAGTGGTACGGTTTGAAACAATCCACACAAAAAAACAAAAAACAAGTGTGTATGGAGTCTGTAAGCTTAATTAATTGCAACAGTGTGATTCTTATGCTTTAATACTTTAAGGTAAATGTGTTTTAGAGCAAACACTAATCAGGAATATCAATATAGTGCTGCATTGTAAGCACTGTTGCAACATTTTGCCTTTTCATTATATTATGTGAGACTGTAAGTTTGACGTTTCCTCTCCAAAAATAGACTCTGATCCTAATTAAAACAGTCAGGCGTGGCGTTAGCCACAACAAGGTCGTTTGCCAGGGAATGCATGAACTGATAACATGTAAACCTTTATTCCAATGGAAGTCGCTTTAGATAAAATCGCCTGCCAAATGAGTCTATTTTTAGGTGAGTCGTGAACCAAAAAATGAGTTGCAGGTCTGTTCTAATAAAATCACGAAAGGGAAAACAATGCTAAATACAACCAACCATAATAATAATAAATGGGTTATTCATTTTTTTAGGTGTATTTTGGAAACATGTTACATTAGGTCACTGATTTATTATTTACAGAAATATTTGGTCCCACTTTATTTTAAGGTTGTTAATAGTAAGGCAGTTGTTAAGTTTAGGTATTGGGTGGAATTAGGGATGTAGAAGATGGAATATAGTGCTTTATAAGTACTAATAAACAGCAATATGTTACTAATAGCCATGCTTATAATCAATTAGTTAACAGTGAAAAATGATGTTACCAAGTGTTTTATAGAGTCTATTGAAACAAAATGTGTACCTCATCATGGACAAATACATAATACACTTGAATTTTAAATAGTGCTGTCAAATGATTAATCGCACCCAAAATATACACTTTTTACCATTTATTTAACATAATATGTGCTTGTGCTGTGTATATTTATTATGTATATACACACACATGCATACATGTATATATTTAAGAAGAATATATTATGTTCATATATTCTATTTATCTAGATATAATATATATTGTATGTGGGTGTATTTGTATGTAAATAATAAATATACACAGTACACAAATACATATTATGTAAACAAAAACTTTGATTTTGGATGCGATTAATCATGATTAAGCATTTGACAGCACTACTTTTAATATAAACTAAAATACCTTAGTATTAACCAAGAGATACGGTGTCCCTAGTCTTATCTGACTCTCTATTACCAATAACATTGGTCATTCTTTACAACAAGGGCTTATTTGTCAATTTTTACTCAACATACTGGCTGTTCAACTTATTCCAGCTTTTGATTTTAAAATGTATTAGTAAACACTGAATTGAATACTTACTAAAATTATTAGATGTATTTCTCATTACTTAATGTTATTACCTAAAGAGTTAGAAAAATGGCCTGAAATGGTTTATTTTACATAACATGCTTTTAAATAGCTGTTAAATGACAACAAGGGTAAATACAATTTTTTTTTTTTTTTTTTTTTTTTTTTTTTTTGTGAATAATTACTTGTATGAAACCATTCAACAGACATTTAGAAACTGAATTGGCAATTTGTCCCATTCAGCATTTTTCATGTTAATTATTTAGCTTATGCAGGTTTTTTTTGTCATTTTTAATACATTTTAAAGACATTGTTTACTTTTTTATAACAAAAGTTCTTGGTACTATGTTTGGTCATCACTTGATTTCCTGAAGCAAATCAGTTGAGAGTAACTTGTTTATACTGCTCTGCAAATTTCATTTATGGTGGCAAATGCTGATTCTCTTCTACTTTCAACTGCAGCTCCCAGCTTCAAGTTTAAGGTGTTATCCAAAGGAACAGCTGCTGGGAGGAATCACATGCCCAAGTCCTGTCTAGGTGATTTCCCCAGCACCTGCGCCGTGTCAGCAGAACCCTCGGTCAGCCCGCGGGAAGATCGTGCTGACCTCTTTTATGTAGAAGAGAGAGTTTTGAGCAGTCTGTTTGCCTGTTGTGTGTGTGTGTGTGTGTGTTTGGGGGGATAAGCCAAAGCATGTGCACTCGTGCAGACAGTGATACAGACCAACTGGCTGCTTCAAAACGCTAAAGAATCATACCAGACAAAAACCGCTCTACTGCAGCCAGTTTCATCAATGCAATGCGTGACATCAGAAGCCGTTTTCCCTCAGTGCATCACTACAGCAGTGACGCATAGTAAATATATAACAAAAAATATTGCTGGCTTTTGGGAAGAAGGCACAATCTGCAATAGGCCACATTTACAAAAGAAGTGTTTTTTTCACCGGACTCAAAATTGTTAATACTACAAAAAGTACCTTTGTGGGTGTGTGCTGCATTCTGCACACATGAAGCTGTACTTGTAAAAATTCTAGTCACAACGCCACCATAAAAGGGAACCATAAAAGAGCACATATAGAGCTGAGAAGAGCAATTTTAGCATCCAGTATGTAGGAAGACCCTTCTCTTTGACCAGAAGGAAAATATGTTATGCACAGTGCAATACTAGTTAAGAGGAAACATGCACAGAACTACTGGTTTCTTGTTTAAATGTCATGTTTTTAAGGGCAGGAAATTGGCTGCTTCCATTTGCGTTAAAAAAGGGGGTGAAATGGCATGGTTCTTTGTGCACTTTAAAGTAGGTTACAGTGGTAGCTGTTCATTTGTCATCTACGACAATGTGATTAATCACGGAAGGGCCGTGGTTGAATCCCCATTGGGCTGCGTTCACCAGGTGGCTCATCTAACTGAATGTCATTGCCCAGCCTCAAGGAGCTCAGCATGTCTCCTCAGAATCTGTCAATCAAGTGTGCTGGCTCAGAGCGGTTCTCCCTAAAGCCCAACCTGTTCGGTCTCTTTCTTACTTTTAAATACACTCTATAGTATTACGCCGACTTGGAATCAACGTTTATTTTATTACTAGTCATATTCATTGATGCACACTGTTCCTGATAAAAACTGTGCTGCAGATATGAGTTACACACATGATTATGATTGTTAACTAAAACTATGAAAAAAGGTAACACTTTCGTTTAGGGACCAATTCTCACTAGCATGCATATCACTAGCACATTGGCTGTTTATTAGTACTTATAAAGCAGATATTAATCTCTTATTCCTCATGAGCAGTTTTTATATCTCTTAATCCGCCCCATACCTAAACTTAAAAACTACATTACTAGCTATTGATAAGCAGTAAAACAGTTTAGTCACAGTTATAGTGTGTGTGGGTTTTATAATGAACTAGATTACTGGGGTGCAAATAATTGCCACTATTTGCAATACGTTGTATAAAATCATGCTATTTAAAATAGAATCTATAACTATTTGCACAGTGTAAATAGCATCTATCGCTAATAAAATAGGATCGATGCTATTTTCACTTAGTGCAAATAGACACTACATATTTCATCTGCACATGTGAAATAACTAGTTAATGCAGAATTTCAGAGAGCAAAATGGACTATTGTGAGTTCTTAAACTTACCTGTAAAGCACGACGCTGTGCTGGCTATGCCAAGGTCATGGGTTTGATTCCCAGGGAATGCAAGACCTGATTAAATGTTTGAAAACAGTGCAGGGAGCTTCGGATAAAAGCATCTGCCAGATGTGTAGACTAAATGAAGAGAATTTGAAAATAATTAGATTCTTGGCATCACCTGAAGCTCACGGGAGACAGGAGCGTATTGAGACTTGTTGGATTTGTGGATTTTAGAGAAGGTGAAGATGGTGCTTCTGAAGATGTCTAGCTAGGCGTATATGCCAAATATAATTTTAGCTGATGCTCAGTAGACCGAGGCTCCCCTGTAGGTTTGTTATTCTCCTATCGTTCTGAGTCTAGGCGTTCTGGAGAGCCGTGATAATAGTGTATATTTGACTCCAAACAGGATGAACTGCAGGGATAGGTGGCACATGTGTGGGAGATCTCAGTGATAAAACTCCCACATGCTCATCACGTAACATCTCCTGAGCAGACGCTGCAGACCCTCGCTAGCTTTCAGTGTCTTCTCCATCCAGATCCAGTTATAAGAAAAACACTTTTGAATTGCTCTGTTTTGCAATTGAATATTGTACTCATGAGCAAATGCCCCTCAAGTTACTATCGCATGACATTTTAACATTGAATTAAGTTTATAATCTTTAAAGTGTCTGCATTGACTTATTATCAAATAATCTCACTTTTTAGTTTGCATCTTCTTTGTGAAGTATTTAACTAAGATTATCCAAAAATAGGTATTATTTTTCATTTTTTTAAAGTTCATAATCAACTATATCATGATGCTGTAGCCTTGATAAAAGGTTTTATGCATACTTCCCACCTCTAATCTCTTCTATGACCTCTAAGTATACCATGCTTTATCTTGTCAGAATGAGAATGCTTTAAGCCTTTCATTAGTTGACTTATAACTTACCCATAATGCATCACTGTGTCTCAAAGAATGACATTGTGCATGCATATTATCCAGGGGAAGCACATCGTGTGCTGCTTTAGAAATCATAGAGTGTTTCATTTGAAGTCAGAATGCTTTTGAAGTCGTAACCTTTTACCATCATGCTCTTACTGCCTAGTTACATAACAGTATTTATTAATCCAAGTCCATCATCAGATGTCCATCATCGTCTTTAAAGCTGAGCATCGCGTGAAAACATCTGCAATGCTTCAATAATAGCAGGCGTGATATGCATATAAAGTACAAATACTTTTATTCAGCTACAGATTCAAAATGCAATCTGGTGTGGCAGCAACACCATGTGAACGAACAGATATTAATAGCCAGGCTTTTTTATTATTATTGAAGAATATTTAAGCAATCATGCTCTCCGCATGAGGGATCTTTGTAATTAACCTCAGAGTTTGATTTGTGGTGTTTGGATGCGGTGCATCGGTGTGGACTTTCTGCCATCTAGAGGCGTAATGCATGGATTTACTGCGTCAACACGGGGTTAAAAAAAGCCTTCACGTTTTGACCCACCCTCGTTTCCATGGTGCTGTTTCACTGGATATGAGATATGAGATTAACTACTAGCTCTTTATTAAACCAGAGAGGAATTGAAACACAAGGCCCCCCAAAAAACGAACAGGATTTAATTTTGCTATAGTAAAAAAAAAAGAAAGAAGAAGAAGTGACGAACATGCATTTTTCAAAAAGTGTAAGAGCCTAACACTATAGACACTATTCAAAATAGACATGTTTTGGACACCTTTGGTTGAATATCCACATCTAATATGAACCTGAGCAGCTCTGATGTCACGTCATGTTAACACAAGTTGCTTAAAAGTCTTTTATGAGAACACATCATTGTCTCCTGCTTAAAATCGATGTGAAGCATTTCTACACGCTATATATAGATGTCTGTAAGAAAGGCTCTACTTTAATTACGTGAATTACTGGTGTTCTATAAATATAATTGCATATTTGACCGCACAGAGGAACCTTTATCGGAGAAGTTGGCTGGAAAAATAATTATAGATAATGCAAGTGCTGTAATTAGGTGCTCTTTTAATGAATGGTGTTTTAAAGCAGAGCGCAGACTGTGGGAATTAGTCAGATGTACAGTCTATAGCTGACACAGATTGCTCAGAGAGGATTGATGAGAGGATTTCTGGATGATTTTAAAGTGTTGCAATGTGCTATGTCAAACTGACTATATATTTTTGTCATTTTAATAATTTATGATAGGAATCATTTGGATGTATATGATTAAATCATATATGGACTGACAGTACTTGAGAATAATCTGACATTACAAGCTTTATGCTCAATGATATTAAATTACAAGAGGCTGCATAAAATTATACTTTAACGCAATTAGTTTTTTCTATTTCCTAGTATCAATATCAATATAAATAACAACATTGATTTATATATATATATATATATATATATATATATATATATATATATATATATATATATATATATATATATATATATATATATTAAAATATTAACTTTTCAATTATCAGCTGTTTACTTTAGAAAACAATGAAAAATGTGTTACTGAAGGAATGTTGACATCATTATGAGTTTTTTATCCAAAATTCTATTTAAAAATAAAAATGGAAAAAGGACGGAAAAAAAAAAACATTAACCGGGGACAAAAGAAGTCTGTTTATTAATCATTATGTTTTTTTTTTTTAATAATGCATTATTATATAGAGAGAAAATAAAGACACATATTCATGTATTTTGCTATTAAACGTGTCCAAAAAGTAAATGATAAATATCATCACAAATGCCCGAGGAATAAAGATGCTTGTATTTGCATGCCGTAATTACCAAAAAAAGGATATTACAGTTAAATGGGAAGAAATTCAATATAATGCAAAGTGTATTGATATGCATGAATGAAATGCTCCAAGGGTTTGTCCCGATGCCCTCATCGTTTACTCCAGCTACACATATCGACAATGTTCCTGTAATTGGCTGCTACAGTACTGACCACCACCATCAGGCCGCGAGCAAACAGGCATTCATCAAAACCTGTCCCATAAGTGATTCATATTCTCTGGAGCGACCTGATCCATCAGGACTGTCTGACCGCTCTGTGCTCAGTGTCTGATCGACCGTGATTCATGTGACATTCACCTCCCCGGTCCCATCAAACACACTTTCTGCAGCGAGCGTCTGCCAGAACACGCCACTGTGACCTAGATCACAGAACTGAGAATCCTCAAAGACGTGCAGACGGGAAAAAGTGAATAAGAGCAATACAAATAATTAATCTAATTTACTCCACCTAAAATATAGCAGTTAGTTTAGCAGCATGCTAGTGTCAAACTCTATTGGGGTCAATTCAGTTCCCTGTGTGCTTCTCATTAAGAGCTACTTGTGTGATGTGATTTGATCAAATGAGATTGAAGTTCAAAGTGAGAGGGCGTATGGCAAAATAACGGAAACAAAAAATAACCTCACAGCTCTGCAAGGACAATCAAACTCATTTGGCTCGGATATGATGCATGATAATTCTGTCAGCACGTATTGACCAGATATATACAGCTTCAGGATGACACGAAATGTTTATCAAGCAAGTGAAAAGACTGCACAGACTGCAAGTTAACACTTCAAAGCAGCAACTGGACCGTGGGAGGCACTCCTGACGAATACAAAGCACTTGCTTCTGTTTGGATTAAACATGCAATGGCGCCCCCTGTCTGTGTCTTTTAACACTACATGACGTCACTGCCCAGTCAGAGTCGAGCAATGCTACACAAAGGGTTATTAAATGTATTTGTAACTGTATTTAGGATGATCACATCTACTGGAAGTGTAAAAATTAAAGAAAACTATCCAGGTGATTTGTGGTCTCTAAGGTAAGATAATGTTGCTTCGTCAACATGAAGCCAAAATCAACCTTTGATACTTTTATATTCATTTCTGGAGTTACTGTGTATGATTCATAAGTGCATGATGTTCTAATGAAAAGCTATTTTTATCTTTCTTGAAAATGCTGTCTAATTTGCTTTGCATTTGACGTCAATAACGCAGCTTGCATTTCAAAGAATGGGTAGAACCTGGCAGCGTTTCAGGAACTCAATTATATTCATGAAGTCAATTATCAACTGATAAAATCAAGAAGTACCCTGCTTTTTGCTTTTTGAAATATCTAAGCAGTAAAATATTGACTTTGATAAACTAATGAGGCCGATTTGAACATAAAATTATGAAATACTGATAAAAAATTAAAATAAAGTGGTCAAAAAGAGGTTTTGGTTATCACTTCCTCAAACAGAATGTAGTCATTTTTTAAGCCGTCATGGCATGCTTTTCTACTTTTATTTTATTTCTTTATGTGTCTATTGTATGTTTATAATTTTTGTAAGTTTTATGCACATGATGAGCCATATATATAACATTATTTTTGTTTTGGTAGCTCTTTTGGCAGTAAAAACGTCCAAAACTTTTTATACTACAACGACCAATGTATGATTTTGCAATTTGATTTGATGACAATAAGCAATTGGATGAATGTGTTGATATGTCTTCACTTTCCTGTCACTAGTCATTTCTACCTGAATTAACACGCTTTAGTTAAGAAACATTATTTTTGCAAGTATGCAGACTTGAAATGCTTGGTCAACACATTACAATCACACTTACACTTTTAAAAATAGTTTTAAAAAATGGTTCAAAAAGGGGTTTATGCAATAATACCAGTGGAGCCCTTTTGGGTTCCTTCTAGAAAGAAAGAGTTCCTTCTCATGTTTGTGGCATTAAAGCAGATGTGCAGTTCTGCAAATACACTTTAAAGTGAGAAAATATACAGGTTTTTTCATGCACCTGTTGGTTTAGCGATTTTGGGCTTTTGGGCTTTTCATAATTTATCAAATTAAAAAGTGGGGAAAAAACATGTTTTCCTTTTTTTCTGGCTGATGACTGTATGGAGTGATACATAGAGAAATCTTAAAACATTTGACTGTAATATTTCAACAAAATAAAAGAAGATTTTGAACTTGACATTATGCAATGCAAATTAGTCTTTATTTAATCAAATAATGCCTCAGTTGCATATTTAAACATAATATGTAAGAAAACGTGTAATGCAAATAATGTTTGAATTTCTTAATGCAATCAATAAACTAGGGAAATATGATTATATCCTATTTTTTTATTATTTAGATTTTTTGCCCTATTCACCTGGGGTGTGTAGCCTTTTTTTTTTTTTTTTTTTTGAAAGATAACTGAAATTAAATAAAGATTATTAGTGCATGTGTTACAATATATAACGTATAATGTATAACATATATATATTATTATTTTTTATTTTTTTACCTCAAAAATGTCACATTTATTCTATGTATTACTTGCCATTTCTTTGTAATTATTTGTGAAATTTACTAACAATTTCTAAATGAAAATAGTTCATTATCTTCAAACTACTTCCCTGTTACTGCTTCAAGACAAAAGCGATGATGGAAGAAGGTACTTTAGCACTCCAAAATATTTGCAGTGCATTTTGAATTATGATCGCACACATTTCGGAATGCAATATAACAACTACACTTACTATTTATACTCTTTTCTCCAGGAGAGGCTGTGACAAGAGTCTCAAAGCTGAAAAGCATTTCGGAGCCAAGGAAAGTGGTGCATTGCTGCAGTTGGAGGAAGGGGGAGGAACGGGACACTGTTGCTAGGAAACACTTGTAGCATCATTGCACTCTCTCCTTGCCAATTCAAACAAACTTGAGTGAAATGCCACGTGACCCCCTTCACAGGCTTCCTCCAACGTCTTCAAGCTGCATTTGCACAAATGTTTATCAAGGAGAGCTCTTGAGTCGAGTCACTGTCTCTCTCAGACGGGTTAATCTGGGTTAACTAAAGTGTCGTTTCTCTTCAACACCCCCCGGTTGACTCCATAACCCCCTTCCAATTTCATCGCTCGATGCATATTGATTTCCGAGCACAACTTTCTGCAGTAAATACATGTGCAATCAAAGCCCACGCCATTAAACTGTTCAGCAGAGGCGTCACGTCTGTATTAAAATTCAGTTTGTGCAGCATCAAAAACCCCTAGAGTCCAACAAAAAGACAATATCTACCTCTTTGAAATAATACACCTAAAGCAATCCATTCCCAGAACCCCCTGCAGCAATAATTATCACACACACACACACACACATTCTCTGAAGAAGAAAAAAAGCTGACAAAGGGCAGAAAGTAGTGGAAGGTTATCTGAAAGTCGATGCTAATGATGATGTGACATATATTGTGCAACAGTGTGCAATATTTTGAATGAGACCTTATAGATGGAAAATTCTGCCTGGAAGCTCTATAGCTTGACTAAATGGATCAGACATAACACCAGAGATATATTTTAAGCGAATAACCAATACATTTCATGCCTGTTGACATATTTCGGACACATATGTCATATCATTGATATTACCTGAGAATTTTAAGTAAATACGTAAATTAAACTGCACATTCAAAGACGCCCAATTAAATACATTGCCGGCTGCAGTTCACATTGCGGCCAGCGGTGTCGCTATTAACAAGAATTTCTGTGTTCTGACCGCTTTAACAGATGAACAGAATTGACTGAAATAAAATATAAATTATTTTATTTTAGCTAGTTGCCAAAGCAACATCTATCACAGCTGTGTAGTTTAGTTTTGTACTAAAACTACAACAATTGTAATTTAAATAATTTATTAATAAACCTGTATAGACATTTTTTTTAAAGATTACTAAAACGTCAGGTAAAATTAAAATTAATATATAAAAGAATCTAAATATGAATAAAAACCATAATAGTATCTCAGTCGTTCTAAAATTACACAGGTTGAAGTCTGAGTTCCTTAGCCAACATTTGTATATACATCAGGGATGTCATTTTAATGTGTTAACTTAATTAATTAGTTATAAAACATAGCACAATTAAATTATTTTAACTCAGTTAAAGCACTGGCCCCGCCCCCAGACCTGTCCATCATCTTACATTTCATACAGTTCATAAATGCAATTGTACCCTAAAATTCAATATATTGGGGCAAAAATGCTCCTGAAAGAGTTTTTGTCTCGGCAAAATCACAAGAGTGCTGTTAATTTATTAATAATTGTCAAATAATTAATTAGAGTAAAGAATCGACACATCATATAATTAATTAGATGTTACATTATAAGTTCAAATGTCTCCCTCATATTTCAGTTTCTTTTCTAAAAGTGGTTTTCTCATATGAAGCAAAAGGAGATGTGTTTACAGGCCAATATCAACACTGGCATCTTGTGATGTTTTCCTCTGCTGACACAGGGCTCGTTCTGTTCTCATCTGAGTTCTGCACTATAGGGTAAGCACTACTTTAATCCTAAACTCTGTGTTCATTTGTAAATATTCCATAGAAATGCTGATTCCATATTTTGTGGTCATATTCACTATAACTATTCCTGTTTTCTTAGACGTTTGAACTCAAAAGATGCTGCTAAAGCTATCCTTGACTTTACTTTTCCTGGCATGTTGTAAGTAGACGGACTCTTGAGGCATCTGCAGTTGAATTGTAATTTAGAAACTACAGAGTTTGGCTTACTGACAGTTTACATTCAATTTTTATTTATTTATTTAGTTTTATTTTAAAAAATATATATACTTTTCAAATGCCTTTTATATATTGAATGGAAATTATCTGATTGATACTTCATATGCAAATATTTCCTTACACTGACGACTTAAAAAAGAATCTGAAACAAAAATGCACTTTTTATTCAAATGGTCAGAGGGTGGAAAACTGGCATGCATGCATACTAAATAATGCTATATACTGCAATAATAAAACACATTTCAGACTGATATGAAAATAAATATCATGATTTTTACAGAATTCATCTGACATGCATGTACTGTATGTTCATTGTAGGATTTAACATTAAAATAAATGATAAACTAGAGGAGTTTGTGATTTTCTGTATTGATTTTGCCCACATGCTTTAGCTGAATCTTGATTGCACATTGCATTGTGTTGTGTTTCAGAATTAATGCACAATGTTTAGCCAGAATTAACCAGTGCCTTTTCCATTTTTCTGCAGATATTTGTCTTGAAGTGTAGAGCAAAGTGTTTAAATAAATGATGAAACATATTTTAACTGAAGCCAACTTTAGAGTCCTAAATGACCAAAAAGAGGACTATAATGACCCAACAGCATATATAGCAAATCACTCTGTGACGTATATGTGTTCGCACCGATTTATTCTTGTAAGTGGACATGTTTTATTGGTATCAAATTAATCCAAAGTCTGACTGAAGAAGTAATGCTGTAATTAATGAGTCTTTCCACTTACTGACTTTTTATAATTACACTCATGCTGTTGAACAAGACTAAGAATAGATGTGTGTTATGGATCATTAGACAAAAGATTATTGCGATTAGTCATTAACATTTTTCAAATCCAAACCTCTTGTAAAGAACACAAAAATATTTATGATGCATTGCAGAAATATATTCTAAGCAAGCTGATCATTGGTTAGTCAGTCATATGTTATTTCATAACTTTTTTCTTCAATGATGTATAAAAGAAGGTCATTTGAATAATGTCTGGTTGCCTTTTCTATACAATAAAAGCATGCAAGCTCCAAAACAAACAAGACACACTATTCAAATGAGATTTCAGAGTTGTTAAGGAAGAGGAGAAGGCTACAAAATGCTTAAAAAGAAAGTCTGAGGTGGCATGACTATTATGCAGATTTCCTTTAAAATGTTAGAAAAAGATTGCTCTCTCAGAGGCGCTAATACCAAAGCAAAGCTCATTTCAGTCTGAAAAACTGCCAGAACACAGTGTGGCTTTGAATGCCAAGTTTACAGACTGCCAATTCATTATTTTCACGCCCGGAGAAAAGAAATTAACGACTAATCTGCCAGAAGACAATCAAAGTTCGACTCAAATTATAGCTCTATATTTTTATATTAAGTTATGTTTACAGATTTTATCGAATCTTACAGAAATGTGATTTAAGATTTATAACCATGCGTTTACAGCAGTCACAGAAGTCACTGTTACCACGGAAACAAAAACGACAGCAAAAGAGTTCAGCAGTGATCGCCCACTTTCATGAAGCATTGCCAAAAAACTGGTTCCTACAGCAGGGGTTTTCAAACCATTCCTGAAGGATGGACAGCATTGTACATTAACCTCCAACACTGCAATATTTGCACTGATATTCACATTAATGGATTTTTTACACTTACTTTAAAAAACGTACATTGTATTGCATTTTATTTTTAACTTAAAATCAATAACTTAAAATAAGTATTTTCGTTAAACACACACACTTTTCACTATACTTCAAGACAAATATCTGTAGAAAAATTCAAAAGGCACTGGTAACTTCTGCCTAAACATTGTGCATAAATGCCGAAACACAACACAATGCAATGTGCGATCAAGATTCAGCTAAAGCATAGGTGAAAAATCAATACAGAAAATCACACAGTACATTGGGCCCTATTTGTATGAACTCTTCTAGTTTATAATTTTTTAAAATGTTAAATCTTGTGTGCTCAGCATTATTAAAGAGGCATGGACATCCACGGAGGGCTACAGCAATGAATGATCAGAGATCCACTCCATTTAAAAGAAAAACGTCCATAGGTTACATATGCAACCATGGGTGCTCGAGGGAACGAGACACTGCGTTGAAATGTTATGGGAATGCATTCAGCTAGACCACACTCTGAATCATGTGTGTAATCAGTCCATGGAGTGGCAAGAAAATACGGCGACCAGCATGCACGGTGGAGCCAGCGGCAGCTACTGGTAAGAGAAAGAAGCCCTCGCAGGGATGCTGGAAGTATGGCAATGAGACACAGCGTCTTCAGGAACCCAAGCTGGGTCGAAATGCTATGTGAATGAGAATGCCCATATTGCCTGACTTGCAAATCCTCTGTCTAGTGTGGAAGAGTACAGCTAAGGTGAGAGAACCAGCCCATGGCATTACAGATGTCGACCCCCGACTGGAAGTCCTTGGAGGCTGCCATGCCCCTAGTAGAGTGAACCTTGACCCCTAAGGTGGGTCTGCTTAGGGTCTGCTTAGTAGCAGATAGACCCCTCTTAGAAGCTGGTCTGACTTCCTCAACTGGGCAGCTCTGAGAACATGCTCGCACTAGACACATACAGTTAAGCTTTCGCTGGTCTGGGGCACTGAAAGGGAGAAGGGGCAGAAGGCCTGAGGTACGACCAGCCATGGGAAGAAGGAGGACACATTAGACACGCACCCCAGTCTGGGTTACAGGAAGGCTTTGGACATACCAGGTGCAAAGTCCAAGTAAGGAAGGGGTAACCTAGAGGGCCCCTAAGTCACCGACTGTCTTCAGGGAAGAGATGGCTAAGAGGAAACAGTCTTGTCTTTCAGAACTCAATCCTGAACCTTTTTGAGGGGCTTGAAGAGGGGTTTGCAGAGAGCCTCCAGAACCATGGCCAGGTCCCACGGAGGGATTCGAGAACGTACTGGAGGCCTCAGCTGTGAAGGAAACGTGTAACTTGAGGGTGTCTCCCCAAAGACTGACCACCAAGAGGGGCATGGTACGCAGCTATGGCCGCCATGTAGAATTGCTAGGTGGAGTGGGTTAGCCCTTCAGAGAACTGGTCCTGAAAGAACTCCAATACTGAACTAACTGGGAAGTTAATTGGGTTGAGCTGGCAGTTGCCGCACCAAGAAGTGAACAGGTTCCACTTCAATGCATAGCGTTTCCTTATTGAGAGATCTCTGGATTAGAGGATGGTCTCAACCTCATTTGAGAGACTGCATGGCTTTTAGTGGCACTGGCTTACTGTTTTTTAGTGATGAAGAGACAGAAGACAGAAGCCGCCGGATTAAATCAGAAGTGTGTAGGGATATACTGTCTGCCCAGGTTCAGTCAAAGGCAAAGCAAAACTGATCGGGTGGCGCTTTATAGTACAAATGGACGATGGCTAAAGCAACCCAGGAGTTTTTGAAGGTAAAAAAGTGGAAAATGGCCAAATCATTCACCTGATTTCAACCCAAATGAGCATGCATTTTACTCGCTGAAGACAAAATAAATGCAGAAAGACCCATAAACGCATAATAACTGATGTCAACTGCAATAAAGGCCTAGCAAAGCATCACAAGAGAGGAAACCCAGTCTATTGTGATGTCCATCAGTTCCAGACTTAAGGCAGTTGTTGCCTGCAAAGGATTCCAAACAGAATATAAAAAACTTCATTTATGATTATATGTATTTGTCCAATTACTTTTTAACTCCTTAAAATGTTTGGACTGTGTATAAAAAAATATTTGTCATTCCTTAGCATGTTATATTTTTATTCAACCCCCTGGATTATAACTTAAAGTCTGCACTACAATTTAATATTGATTGTTTCATTTTAATTTTATTCTGGTGGCATACAGAGCCAAAATTATTATTAATAATATAATATCCAATATAACAGTCACAATACAATATCCAAATATATATGGACCTATCTGTATATTATTTTACCGTATAACACAGTTTTATTTTAAATACTTATAAAGAATGTATCCTTTATGCTTCTCGCAGTGTTTCCCGTGGGTATTTGCTTTGAAAATGACAAGAAAACAACAAAAAGAAAAGTTCAGGAGGAGGAAATGAAAATCGCCCAGCCTGATGAGAGACTTACCGCGATTGCAAAAGGTAGAGAGATTGTAATCTGGTCAAGGGAAGCCAAGCCAAGAAACGACATGGGCTGCACCAGCATTGGAGGTATCTGTCAAAGTAATATCTACATCTGTCAGGGCCGATACCTGAAGGATAAATGTCGGGGAGAGAAGTCACGCCAGTGTTGTACGCCAGGTCTGATTTAGCACTTTCTGACTAGATGCAATGTTCACTGGTTCCTATTAACTAAATCAGACAGACTAACTCCTGTTGCCTTTTTCAGCTGCAGCGTGGAGTGCTCTGTGTGCTGGAAGTCATCATAACAGAGTGAGAGCTTGTGACAGCTTTGGCTGTGGTGGCTTTAATTCCAGGAGGTATTTCAGAAACAGCTTTTTTTCCTGATACATCATCCATTACATCTACAAAAAAAATAAATGAATAAATAAAAAACTAAAATACCATGAATTACAAAGCATATCTTGGGTGACTTTGAACTTATTTCATTACATAGCAATCGTTTAAGTAATGAGGTAAGAGAAGTTGGAAGTGGGATATTTAAAAAATTAATCACAACTAAAGGTTGTTAGTACATGCCATGGATATTCATAACACAAACTTAAGTGCATTGTTGCTTTTATAAAACAATTGGTAGCACTTTATTTTACAGTCCTGTTCCTCATGTACATACTATGTACTTATTATAGTAATTACAATAACTATGTAATAACTAGGTACTAACCCTGAACCTACCCCTAAACCTAACCCTACCCCATGTAGTTACCTTGTGTTACCAGAACTTTCTTAAATAAATACACTGTAAGTACAATATAAGTACATGTTAGTACACGTACTGTAAAATAAAGTGCAACCAAACAATCTCTACTTATTTGAAAATATATAATTATAGAGTTTTGGTCCTGTAAACATTTAGGTAACACTTTATTTTAAGGTGTCCTTATTACACGTTACATGTACTTACTATTATAATAACAATTAATTATGCTTATTTGCATGCAAGTAACCCTAAGCCAAACCCTAATCTTAACACAAACCATAAAGTAAGTACATGTAGTTAATTAATTCCACTTTCTACGACCACATTACTAAAACTGTCCGGTCTCGCAGATTTGCTTTATTCAACACAAAGAAGACCAGGCCCTCTCTTTGTTCAAGCTCTGGTTTTGTCCAGGCTCGACTATTGAAATGCTCTCTTGGCAGGTCTTCCAACCAGTTCTATCAAAACTTTACAATTAATCCAGAATGTGGCAGCAAGGTTAATTTTTATGAGACAAACATAATGCACATCACACTTGCTTATTAATTTGCACTCAAGGTATTAATGTTTTCTTACAAAACTACCACTGGCTCCTCACCACTTTACCTAAATTCATAACTTCAGACTTATGTGCCACTTGAAGCTTGTGTTCTGCAAGTGCACATCACTTTGTTCATCCCAAAGAGGCACAAAATATCTTTGACGGACTTAATAAATGTGCCCCTCCAGGTGGAATGACCTTTACACTAGCTCCTCTAATCTTTTGTATTCTATTGGTTTTCCTTTTGTCTATTATACAATAAAGAAAATATCTGTAATGTGAAGTTAGACTCAATACACAGATGGTTAGAATAGTTGACCAAAGGGTTGGTGAGTATTGCAGACTTAGAATCTTTAACAAACTTGAGGATACTGACAGTTATTTTCTGGATTACCAAAAGTGGACCAGTTGGATGGAGACGGTAAGGATCAGGATGTTTCCAGGAGCTGGTGCACCAGAGCTGGATACTAGTAAGTAGATGGAGGACACACACACAGGAACCAAAGGAAATCAAGGAGTTATGGATCAACAGGTGAGTAATATTGCATAGGTCTGAGTCCTTTTCCACTTGGGAGACCAGACAATGCGGCTGTGTGAACTGTGTGTCTTTATAGTGCTGTGTGGGTCATTGATGAATGACAGTCAGGTGTGCGTGATTAGAATTTGGGTGATTGTGAACCCTGATAGGTGACAGAGCCTGACGTGTCCGTGACATAACCACCCTCTCCACAGCCCACTCCTGAGGGCCGAAGATACCAACTTTGTGGTGAGCAACCCCTACTGCATGGAGCTGGGTCATAAGGATGGACTGCATGGGATTCTGTCAACAGATTGGGGTTGAGGATATCATCCCTTGGAACCCATTATTTTTCCTCAGGGCTGTACCCGTTCCCAGTCTACAAGGTACTCCAATCTGCCACCCTGACATTGGGAACTTAGAATCTTCCTTACAGAATAAGTTGTTCCGTCTTTCAGCACCAACGGTAGAGGGGGTTCTTCTGTAGTGCCAGGCTCTGTGAAAACAGGGAGAACAGGTGGGTGATAAGGTTTAAGCAGAGGAACATGGAATGTGGGATATATCCTGTATTGTGATGGAAGCTTGAGTTCATACATGACGGGACTGATTTGCTGAATGATGGGGAAGGGACCAACATACCTGGGACTTAGCTTCTTACAGGGGAAGCACAACCGGATGTCCCACATAGAGACCAAGCTGCAACCTCCTGCTCACTCTCATGAAGTGAGAATGAACGTCAGTTTCACTCGTTCATTCTGGTCAGTGTTTACATCCCTCCGCAAGCGCACGTGAGCTCAGCTTTACAGAAACTCGCTGAGCAGATCATAGAGACAGAACAGCAACACCCGGACTCCATTTTAATCATTCTTGGGGACTTTAATAAAGCCAATCTTTATTAAAAAGATTGAACTGCCAATCTCCCGTGAACTGCCAAAATACAGACAGCACATCACATGTCCCACAAGAGACAGTAATATATTGGAACACTGTTACACAACAATAAAGGATGCATTTCACTCTGTTCCACGAGCAGCTTTGGGTCGTTCTGATCACCTTCTGGTTCATCTTATACCGATCTACAGGCAGAAACTAAAATCAGCTAAACCTTTATTAAGGACTGTAAAAAGATGGACTAATGAAGCAGAGCAGGATTTACAAGCTTGTTTTGACCTCACAGATTGGAGTGTTTTTGAAGCTGCTGCCACCGATCTGGATAAACTCACAGAGACCGTATCATCATATATCAGTTTCTGTGAGGATATGTGTATTCCTACAAAGACTCAACTAAATTACAACAATGACAAACCGTGGTTCATTGCAAAACTCAGACAGCTCCGTCAGGCCAAAGAAGATGCTTACGTGAAGGGGGAAAATGACTTGTATAAACAGGCTAAATACACACTGGAAAAGGAGATCAAAGTGGCAAAGAGGAATTATTCTGAAAAAATAAAGACTCAGTTCACTTCCAACGACTCCGCATCAGTGTGGAAAAGTCTGAAAGAGATTACCAACTACAAGACACCACCCCCCAGCACTGTGGAGAATCAACGACTGGCAGACGATCTGAACGAGTTTTACTGCAGGTTTGAAAGAACACCAATCACCTGCCCTGAACGCCTCCCCACACAACCATTCACACCCTTCACAACTCCTGCAACCAGCCCTGAATGCCTCTCCAAACTACCGTTCACACCACTCACAACTCCTGCAACCCATCCTGAACTCCTCTCCAATCAAGCGCTCTCACCATCCACACGCAAGGATGCTGTGCGCCAGGTCTTCCGGAAGCAGAAAAGGAAAAAAGCAGCAGGCCCAGATTGTGTTACAACAGCCTGTCTGAAATCCTGTGCTGACCAGCTGGCCCCCATCTTCACCCAGATCTTCAACAGATCACTGGAGCTGTATGAAGTCCCTTCATGCTTCAAATGCTCCACCATCATCCCCATCCCTAAGAAACCCAAAATTACAGGACTAAATAACTACAGGCCTGTGGCTCTAACGTCTGTAGTCATGAAGTCATTTGAAAAACTGGTGCTGGGCCACCTGAAGAACATCACTGGGCCCTTGCTGGATCCTCTTCAGTTTGCCTACAAAGCAAACAGGTCTGTGGACGATGCAGTAAACATCGGACTGCATTATGTTCTGCAACACCTAGACAGACCGGGGACTTATGTGAGGATCCTGTTTGTGGACTTCTGCTCGGCCTTTAACCCGATCATCCCAAACCTCCTGCTGCCCAAACTAACTCAGCTCTCCGTGCCCACCTCCATCTGTCAGTGGATCAACAGCTTCCTGACAGAAAGGCAGCAGCTAGTGAGGCTGAGAAAATACACATCCAGCACCCGTACAATCAGCACCGGAGCTCCCCAGGGCTGTGTTCTCTCCCCACTGCTCTTCTCCCTGTACACTAATGATTGCACATCTAAGGACCCCTCTGTCAAACTCCTGAAGTTTGCAGATGACATCACACTTATCGGCCTCATTCAGGATGGTGACGAATCTGCTTACAGAGAGGAGGTTAAACAGCTGGTTGTCTGGTGCACTCTCAACAATCTGGAGCTTAACATGCTCAAAACAGTGGAGATGATCGTGGACTTCAGGAGAAACCCCCCTGCACTCCCCCCACTCACCATCATGAACAGCACTGTGACTGCAGTGGAGTCATTCAGGTTCCTGGGCACCACTATCTCTCAGGACCTGAAGTGGGACATTCACATTGACTCCATCGTGAAAAATGCCCAGCAGAGGTTGTACTTGCTTCGCCAGCTGGGGAAGTTTAACCTGCCACAGGAGCTGCTGAAACAGTTCTACTCCACCATCATTGAATCCATACTCTGCACTTCAGTAAATGTCTGGTTCAGCTCAGCTTCTAAATCTGATGTCAGAAGACTACAGAGGGTAGTCTGGACTGCTGAGCGAATCATCGGTACAACCCTCCCTTCTATTCAAGAATTGTACTTATCCAGAGTGAGCAAAAGGGCTGTTAAAATCACTCTGGACCCCTCACATCCAGCACACTCCCTCTTTGAACTGTTGCCATCTGGTCGACGCTACAGAGCACTGAGCACCAGAACGACCAGACACAGGAACAGTTTCTTCCCTCAGGCAATCCATCTTATGAACAGCTGATAATAACTGTGGAACACACTACACTATTTATATTTATATACACATACACTTATTGATATAACACACATACTTAGCGTATACTTAAATTTTTTGCACATAATATACATGTACATACATAAATGCTCATTGTAATATACCTGCTATACATTGTCAATTTGTATATTGTCATTCCTTACCCACCTATTTGTATTTTTTTGTATTTTTTATTCCTTATTGGGGGTTTTTTCTGTCGCTGTTATGTTGCACTGCGGAAATTCTGTCATGAAAACAAATTCCTCATATGTGTGAACATACCTGGCAATAAAGCTCATTCTGATTCTGATTCTGAAGCCCACATGGAAGTGACTTAAACTGCAATTCTTCGACTGACTGCTAGAAGCTAGCTGCAAAAGGGAGACAATCCCATAAACACCCCATGTTAAAATAGCCAACTTTACAGCAGAGAGAAAAATAATAATAAACACACGTTTACAGCCTGGTTAAAAAAAAGAGTGTTCTATATAGCTAATTTTGCCCTTCATGACAACTGTGAGGCGGTGAGTTTTTTTATAACTCATCTGCTTAAATTATATTATGCCTTAAGGTTCTGCATTATTAAGGTTAAGCCACTTGAATAACAGGTGGATTGATGCTGCTGTCACCGCTGTCTTTCTGCCTATTTTTGGCTTCAAAAATGCTCTTCGGAAACATATGGTGACATCAAGGACAGTACGTCCATGTTTTCATACAGTATATTGTAGAGAGCCATACCTCTTGTCCTGGCTTGATGGTGGGAGCAAGGACTCTCAGGACATGGCGTCTTACTACCTGCTGTAGATGTTGAATCCCAGACTCTCACTCTCCTGGAACCAATGGGTGGTGGAGGGAACCTCTGAGGGTTCCCCCGACCAAGGGAACGGAGGTGGCTAATAGCCGAGTGAGATTTGTGGAGGGTTGCAGGAGGGAGTTCTGTTAGTACTTGGCCCAGGTAAGGAACCAGTTCCAGGAGTTCTGGTGACCATGGCAGAAGGTATCGGCCAAACTCCTGGAACTTTCGTTCCATTTGTCTATTACTCTGTGGGTGATATCCTAAAGAAAGGTTGATGGTCACACCTATGAGTGAAAATAAAACTCCATACATGAGATAAACTGTGGACCTCTATCAGATACAATCTCTTCTGTAATGCCAAAATTACGGAAGACATGATTAAACAGTACCTCTGCAGATTCCATGGATGTTGAAAGTCTCAGAGGAATTAGACAGCAGGCCTTTGAAAATATGTCAACAGTAACAAGGATGCAAGAGTTACCATCAGATACAGGGAGGTCCGTGACGAAATCGGTGGGAGATGGATGGACCCTAGGTGGATACCCTTGCTGCTGTGACAAGACAGCTCCTACTCCTGATGTGGCAGCGTCAACTGCAATGATGCATGGTCTTTTTGGGATGCACCAGGAGTGGAGCCATCGTGAAAGCTTCTTGGAGTTGTTTCATGGCTATGGTGGCTTTGGAATTCCAGGACAGAGGCTTGGGCTTGCCTTTCAATAGAGATTTGTTAATGGAGCAGTGATAGAAATGTAGTTCAGGATGAGTCAACAATAGAAGTTGGAAAAACTTAGGAATTCTTTAATGGTGGCTGGAATGGGCCAACTTGGTGAAGATTTTGGCTTCCTGAAGCTATTCCAGGGCAGATAGGACGAAAGGAAGTGGATATTTGTACTTGACAGTGATCTTATTGAGTGACCGGTAATCAATACAAGGTCTTAAAGGGACACTAAGTAGGAATTACTCCCATCTAGTGGTGAAATTGTATTTTGCATTCAAACTAATTTTGCTCTCCAGCGCTTCGTTTTTTCAAATGCGCGTTGCATCTACGGTAGGCGATATGTACCAAAAAAGCTTTGACGGGATGTCTTCTAATAGCACTTCGTCGAGTTTTCCTTCAGGTGAACAGGTGTGTTATTTCAAACAAACTGCAACATGACAACTAACAAACGAATGTTACAGTATGAATTACTGACTGTGGAAAACATGAAATATTGTAATTAGTAGTTAGTAATGTCTTCTTTATTCGTTATATTTTCTGAATAATGTGCATTGTTAGATATAAAAAAAATATTGTAATATAGATTATAACACTGACTTACCTGTCGAGAAGAAAACTGGCCACTTCAGCGTCTCTTTTGAAATCTTTATCAAGCATTAGCTCTTTCTACCTAGAAAAAGCTTCCCCGTCATTAACTCTTGTTTTCTGTAATCTACGGTCACGTTTCCTTTTACGATCTATTTTTGACTGTTTTGGCGACGATGTTTTCTTCTCCTGTGGCGCGCATATGTATGGTCCATAATAGACTTTTAAACTTGCCTGTGCAGTTTCAAGCGCCTCTCACTGCTCTGCACCTGCGTTTCTGGTTCTGACCGAAAACGCGTTGTGGAAACGCGTTGGCTTAGTACTTTTTGTCCTTCTCTGCTATTATAGTTTTGCAAGATGGCGGAACTACATGGAAGCCTCCGTCGACCTACCCGTCCCATGTATATAAAGATAATAAATTCTTCATTTACGAGGATTAGTTTAAACATTGGCATAGGTATTTGTACACCATTGAGGGCATATTTATGAATAAAAATATTGATTTTAGATAATAAAATACCTAAAAAGTTACTTATTGTCCCTTTAACCTTCCGTCCTTCTTAGCCACAAAGAAAAAACTGGAAGCAGCAAGGGACGTGGATGATCAGATGTATCCTTATTGTAGAGCCTCAGAAAATGTACTCCTCCATGGCCTTCTGTTCAGGGATGGAAAGGGAGTAGATTTTACACTCATTGTATCACACTCACCACAGGTCATGGAGGACGAATGGGACATGCCCTTATTACATCTCCATCTTTGCCACAATATAAGCATTATCCCTGGGTCAGCCAGTGTCAACGTTCATTAGACAAGAGATGGGCAATGTCGATCTGCATGGGTTCGGGGTGTGGTTCTTGAGGACTGTAATATTCTGGCTAGAGTTGGCTGGTTTCTGGCACAAATGTTGCTCCTTACAGCCCTGAATCTGATTGGCAACACGGATGGAGAGTTTAAGGAAAAAATTTTGTCCCATAGTGTTGAGTACTATGAATGACTCCACCCATTGTAAGGCTCGACCAGTTTAACAGGGTTAGAACATATGCAATTTTAGCTCTTTCTATGGGGAAGCGATGTGGATGCATCTCTAGTACAAGCCAATACTGCATGAGAAAGCCATTGCATTCTTCTGTCGAGCCAGAGTAGGGCGCCAAATTGACCATGGGACTGGCTTGGTAGATCAGGGACGAAGAATAAAATCTGGGTGCAGGTCTGATGCCATGTGCCAGGTGCTGATGCTGTGGTTGTTTGACTGAAAACCCTTCTCATAGCATCCACCAGCTCCTGGAATGGATCAGAGTCTATCTGATTCATGATGGCTGGTCTGGCCTTCTGTAACGGGAAGTCAGACTCGATACACAGGTGGTTAGAATCAAACAGACAGGTTTATTATTATGGATGGAGATGACCAAAGGACTGTTGAGTATTGCAGACTTAGAATCTTTAACGGACTTGAGGATACTGACAGTTATTTTCTGGATAACCAGGGCGGACTGAGACAGTGAGAATAGGGGTGTTTCCTGGAGCTGGTGTAACAGAACTGGATCCTAGTAAGTAGACAGAGGACACACACACAGGAGGAACACACAAGGGAACCACAGGAGATAAAGGAGTCATGGATCAACAGGTAAGTAATATCGCATAGGTTTGAGTTCTTTTCCACTTGGGAGACCAGACAATGTGGCTGTGTGACTTTATAGTGCTGTGTGGGTCATTAATGAATGACAGTCAGGTGTGCGTGATTAGAATACGTGTACTGCATAAAGCTTACTGAGAATTATAACATTTATATAATGTTATAACATTTGCATACCATTGTTTTTTGTGGATTTTGATTGCTTACATTATCTTGCTTTGTAAGTCACTTTGGATAAAAGCGCCTGCTAAGTGACTAAATGACTAAATAATAAATACTTGGCAGTGCTTCCTCCACCTCCACCAGCTTTACCTGTATAGATCTGCTATGGGGTGATCATGTATGCTATGGGGGTTATTCATACAGTGACCTCCATAAGTACTGGAATAGTAAATACAAAATTGTTATGTTTTCTCTGGAGTCTGTAAATATGATTAAAACATGAATATGAGGCAAAACTACAAAATGTCACATTTTATTATTGGGTGATTCAACACAAATATGTTTTACCAGCTAAGAAGATCAGTACTTTTGGAGTTTCATATCCATACCTGAAGTGAGCATAAGTATTGCCTCACAGGTCTTTCCAAGTGTTCAGCTGTTTCCTGTTGCAATTTTTCTTCAGATATTAAAAGCAGGGAATGTGTCTTATCAGATATATCCATTGCCTCTGCATTCTCAGTCTTGCATTCTATGATGGCACATACAAACCAGGATGAAGACGAGGAAGCTGACTCTGAAAAAAAGCAAGCAATTTTGATGCTAAAAGAAAAGAGGAAGTCAATTAGGAATATAGGAAAAACAAAGCGCAAGGAGAAATGAAGAGTTTGGAAACTACCGGCGACATCAGCAACCAACGACGACCTGTCTGTAAAATTATCAACAACCTCCAGAAAGCTGGCGTGATGCTCTTTCAATCTACAGTCGGCAGGAGAAATCGACACAGAATTACAGAAGCTACACAGCTTGGTGGAGGTGGTGTCATGGCATGGGAGTTCAGTCAAGGACTTTATCAGGGCAAAGAAATGTAAATTCTTAGATTGCCCAAATCAATCTCCAGAATTAAATCTGATTGAACATTTATTTCACCAACAACAGTTGGATCTGCAACTAAATACTAGCTTTTAATATTTTACATCTGCCTTAAATTCAACTGTTCCTATACTTATGCTAACATCAAATAGTGGGATGAACTCTAATAGTGCTGTCCTTTCTATTTGGTAAAACATGTAGACCTAATAATAAAATGTGACATTCTGTAGATTTGTCACATATTCACATTTTAATCATATTTGCAAACTTTTGGTAACCAATATTTTTCAAAACATCTTTTGTGTTCCAAAAAATAAAGAAGATCATACATAAATGATGAAGGAATTTGTGATTTTTGGATGAAATATCCCATTTAGAGTTAACAGCACACTGAAGTGGTAGCTATATTCACAATCTCTTAACACAGTCTCTTACTTTAGATCTAATTGCTCAAAAGAGATTTTTGTTTTACAGCAATTATGTATAAAGTCAAAGTGCAGAGAAAACTATAAGTAACCATTCATAATTTAATTTCCATGAAAAGTGTAAACACTGCGCTCCTGTGAAGCTATCAAAACATTTCTCTGTTTGTTCAAGCATTTTCCCGAACAGTAACTTTCTCTTGCTTCACTTTTGCTTTTTGAGACGCGTTTTTTTTTATCTTGTGTCCTCAGTGATGACAGGATCCACAAGGGAATCCACATTGTGTGCGGTGATTATGGCATCATCAATGCTCCTTTTTCGGGGAACCTGGGCGGTCCTGTTGGGAGAGCAGTGGGAGACTCCGTTCAGTATGATGGTGTCAAACTCTATAGCAAAGGTATATGATACTGTCCTTGTCAATAAAATAACTATGCATCAAGGAACATATTTCATTGCATTACATATTTAATGACTTGGCACCTGCATTTTAGAATAGTATTAAACTAGACAGAAAAACTTCTTTGTCTTTGAGCAATAGTTATTTATTTATCTTTCCTCAGTGCACTGTGTGAAGATCTTCAACATCCGTCCGTATGTTTACTTTGGCTCTGTAGTTCAGGGAGAGGCCATGGGTTACCTGTTACCCCTACAGGAGCGTTTCTCTGGCATCACCTCACACCTGGAGCTTCAGATGTGTGATGGCTCTGATCCCTCGCCCTTCATATGAGACCTGTTTAAATCAGTGCATTCAATCAGTTAAACCAATTCTTAATGCTTTCATTAGGACTTATAGTGCATGGCATTAAAACATCATTTAAATTACATTACAAACTGACTGTTTTTACAAGCAATAAAATATTCTATACCATGTGTAATACTTTCATGAAGGATTTATTTCATGAAAATAAAGTACCACAAGATGGCAGCATGAATTTACAGAGCATTTGGGAAATAAATATAAAGTATTATTATTATTATTATTATTATTATTATTATTATTATTATTATTATTTAATCTTCAGATTTACTCTACACCTTCTCATGTTTTCGTATTTGAATGATGTGAAAGTAGACATCTCAGACTATGAACTGCAAACAGACTTGAATTTATATTATTGATAGTAGTTTAAATGAGAAGACATCAAGATATCTTTGTTTTGGCATCCATGTTTGCTATTGCATCTCACTTTTTATTTTCCAAATAGACAGACTGGCAACATGACAGCATCCCACCACATGACATTTACTGAAGCTTCTAGCTTTCTAGCTCTTCTCATGATCTTTATTATTATTATTGGCTGATGTTTTACTTGTGTAGTAGAGACATGTCCTCTCTCAGTCATCTAAAAAAATTACAGTTTGTGTCGCATTGCTTGTTAATTTGTTGTAGAGATAAATATTTATAGGGTCTACCTTTGTAGTCAGCACCAAAAAAATAAAATAAATAAATAATAATAAAAAAATAGAATAAAAATGTATGCATTTGACTGTGAATAAAGAATTATATAAACTATATATATATATATATATATATATATATATATATATATATATATATATATATATATATATAACTAATTATATAATTTATAGCAACTTGTGTTGGGTATTCCTACTGTTACACAGTAAATGTTTACAAAATAAACAAATACACAAACAAACAAAGCCGAAAATATTTGCTGATTTATTTCGTGAGCTCTATTCAAACAGTGAAAAGTGCATTTGTGTCAAAGCACGTGACTGCGTTTCCCCTTTAAGTTGTCCCACTGGGTTGGTCTTGGATGAACGAAATGACGAATCGTACTATGGCTAAGGGTTAACTAGTGAATATTAATATAGTCTTCTGGCGTTCCCAGTAATCGTCTAGTCACGTAGCCTAATTAATATTCATAAGATATTAATTCACCATCTGGAATAATCTATTCGGCAGCTAGCAAACGCCCACTTACCAATGTCCACCTTTGAGCCAATCATATTCGGTTTTTCGGCGAACGTCACGTTACGTATTTAATATTCATGAGTCACGCGTTCCCATAGTAGTATGTGCGACTGCGTTGGGTTTTAATTAAATTAGAGTCGGTGAGCTGGGATAGGCTGGGAGTTCTCTCGGTCCAGACTGCAGGAAATCAGACGTGGACTATAAACCCGCAGAGACGGACAGACAAACACGCGAATGAGCAGAAGTCGATGCGGAAAACGTGATCAGATTTTGTGCCGTGGGACTGAACGCTACACTGAATCTAAAAGTCTGAGATTGTTGCAACATGCCACGGCGGACCGTACAAGAAGTAACTGTTCAAGACGTGCAAAAGAGAAGAAACCCCAACAAACACTATGTAAGTTGACGTCTGTAAAGATCTTTACTGATCTCTTCCTAACGTTCTTCCTCCTAATGAAAGTTTTAGTGATGTGTCTTTGAGATTGTTCGGTTGGTTTGAGTGAACAAAGGCTGGAGATGCGTTCAGGAGGATCGAGTTACACACCAGCACGACACGCCAAAGGAGCTGCTACTTCACAAGTATTTCTGTTCAGATATGATACACATGAAGTGTCAGATAAAGTCTGCAGACAGCAGCTGGTTAGAAGTCATCTGTACTGTACTATCATGGAGTCAATCCAGGTGTTTTCACATCTGCATCAATGTAACAAAGACAGTGAAGTCCATTACACACACACACACACACACACACAAGCATATGTGTTTATATATAGGCCTACTATCAAAAGTGCGTTTTAATGTTCAGTTTTGAGAGTGGGCGAGTGTTTACTAACTGCTGTACAAACTTATTCTGAGGACTTTGTTGATCCGCTGAGACTCCTCCATGTTTCTCCGGGCCTTTTGTCCTCTTCACCACACCCTTAAAGTTTTAACACCCTTAAAACACCCGTGAGCCCACTCTGCAGCACTCTGAGGTTATTCTTGACCGGTCTGGGATCTTAAATTGCTTTGTTTGTTTTTCCAGCCCAACAAATCCAAAGTTTTGTGTATTTTATTAAATTATTTAACAAATCAGAATAATAAAACTTTTTTTTTGAAACTTTAGAAAGTTTTCTAGACATGCTTTTTAATTATCGTTATGTACTGTACGTTCTTATGCTTTGTAGAAACCAGTTCATTGAATATATGCCCCAGCCCAGTCACTCATATTTCGCTCCCAAATCAAAAGATTTATGAAAATAAAGAAGTAAACAAGATGGGTTTTATTTGTTGTATTTAATTTAGTAGAGTGTCTAACTAAAATTTTATATTATAAAAAAAAAGAAACTAAAAGAATAGTTTAGATATGATATTAAGAACATTTAGAGGGAAATCTGCTTGGCGTTCAAATTACATTTAAGTGTATGTATTTATTTATCATTTTCTTATTTTTTTATTTCATTATTTTTAAATGCCATTTATTTATTTAAAAATAATAATATTGAAAATAAGAATAATAGTGTTTAAAACACTATGGTGCAATTTAGGATTTCTTTTTGATGAACAGTGTTTTATTGCAGAACTATTTGGATGTTATGCAAGGTGTGATTCATGAAAAAATAAAACGCACACACAAATAAGAATGTCATCACTGAAATTTGAATGTACATATTTAGAAATACCATTAAATGAAAAGTAAAAATACAGAAAATAACTTAATCAACTGAAATACTTTTTTTATATACTTATTGACTATATTTATTGATGGCCCCATGAAGTTTTAAGCTTTTGAACATATTTGAAACTGTTTCAAATATTTAAAATACAGTTAAATAAAGCAGCACAAGGCACATGGCATATAGAGTACAAACCACTGAAGTAAACAAACTGATTTAAAGATCTTTATCTAAACTGACTGAAGAGGTATTTGAATGAGGAAGTGAGCAGACCAGTGCTGCACAAAGTGTCTGGTGCAGGTCACAGTTTGTAACTGGGAGGGGGGAGTGGAGAGAGACACCAGTAATCTTCTCAGCTGCTTTCACTATTCATAGTGAACGCTGAAAATAAAACCTATGTGAAAGGATAACATGTAAATCTTTTTTGGTCTCTAACTATAGATAATCTCATCTCATGCTGAGACCGGTCATGGCTAGCGTCTGTTGACCTGCACTTTATTACTACATTAGACCTAAAATGATCAAATAATATCATTCCACTTGGAAGAATCTGAAATGCATGCTTTAGTATGTCGGTTGGAAAACTGACATCAGCATCTACTGTCAGAAATGGGAAATGCATGCAGTCTGAGCAGAAGTATGCCTGGAAAATCCCCCTTAAAATCACACCAGCATGAATGCATCTGACTGTCATTTTTTTCCACAGTGAATTGCAGTGCATTCCAGTTATGCTTAATTTTATAATTTTGCCAGCATCTGTGTTCCTTGGAATCAAACCCATGACCTTGATTTGTTAGTGGCACGTTGAGCCCCAGGAACAGAAGCTGGTATGACGTCCACCTCATGAGCTTATTTTAGTTGTAATTCTGCTTCTGGGTTTTGTTACTGCATTTCCAGTTAGTATGCATCAGTCAGCTTTAAATAATAAAGCCACAAATTTACATTGTTCAGCTTTCTGTGTGCATTGTTGTCACTTTTGTGATCCAGGTTTCAGAGAGTCATTGTAAACATTATTATCCTGAACTAGTGTTTCTCTGAGAGAATGCATTGTAATAAATACTTGAATCATTACTAATAGCCTGCGGCACACACTCTATAAAACACTGGGTTGAGTCATACTGATCAATACACGACCCTTGATTTGAGATGTGTGGGAAATCAACATTATGTTCCTAGAGAACGTAAAGTATTGCTGTATTTGTCAAACAAGCAGGTGAATGCTGAAGACGAACAAAATCCTCCCTTCCCCCTGTACTACACGAGCAGCTCGGTTCATAGTAAAACTGTGCTCAGTTTGGGGCATGTGCCAGTTATCTTCCCATATTTAGAATAGTTTGGAAAGGTTTTTATCAACAAGAGAAGCTTTAGGCTACCTGCAGTTCTTTTGTCAAAATAACAGTTTGATGGTTCAGTGTTAGAAAATAAAATGTTAAATAAAATTATAAATATTATTTTTCTCCATTTTATGGTCAAATATTACAAAAGTAATATTCTAGTTGTTATATTTTACTACTACTAGTATTAAAACTAATACTAATTTATTAGTAGTATTTTTAATCATATTAGTATTATGTTAATGATATATGATATATTAATATTGATACACAATGACAATATTTTGGCCAAATTATGCAGCCCTACAAACAAGTACAGCAAACTAGGAATTTTTTTTAGTTGTTTTTTTTTTCTCTCTCTGCTTATATATATATATATATATATATATATATATATATATATATATATATATATATATATATATATATATATATATATATATATATATATATAATTAATTTTTTTATTATTTTTTTTGGTAAAGTGAACCAGCTGTCTAAAAATAAAGTAATTAATTTAGACTGTAAATTACAGTCAAAGCTACAATATGTGTTCAGATGAGATGTAGAGATGCACATCTCATTAGAGACACATTTAGGACACATTTATGGTGCTTCTGAATTCTTTATGAAGCTTGGAAGCTCCGGTTTCCATTAATTGAAGCTGCATGGAAAATATTGCAAAGTACTGGTTTGAAATGATGAGGGTTAAAAACTGTTGTAGTTATCTTAATTAAGTGAACAGAGTTGTGTGTAATAATTGTAAATCTTGTCTTAACTCTCCCTTTATCTCTATTTTTTTTTTATTTGTTTACTCTAGGTTTACATTATCAAAGTGGCTTGGTCTGATGGCAGCACTGAGATCATTTTCAGGCGCTACAGTAAATTTTTCGACCTTCAGGTGAGTTTTGTACTAGTTCCAATATAATATTGCAATGATAAACATTTGAATCCAAGTATTAGCATCCTTTAAGCTCAAAGGAGAACTGAACCAGCATGGCTGTTCTTTTCCAATGAAACCTTGAAGTAATGCCAACCCTGAGTTTGATGCTATGAGCAGAACTGAAAGCTTAGCTGTTGGAGAGATCAACATGGATTTCAGCGATGGCCACAGAAATGTTGAAGTGCATGTGGCAGGTTTAGACGGGCTGTTTTTTTGTGCTGTGACAGGAAAAGTCATCACATTGATGGCTCTGTAGAAACGTACTTAAGATATCTGACCAGACCTGTGCACTAGATAGAATAGTGGATCTCAACAGGTTTGGTCATTGAACACACATTTTTAAGCCACAACCCAACATGTTTTTTTTTGAACTTTGACCTTATTCTTACATTTTAATTTTAAATATATAACTTGATAAAAAGTTTGCCCATACAAAATTTAAGGTTTGCTTGAGAAATCTTAGCCTGAAAGATGTTAATAACATGTTTTCAACATAATTGGCATGTAACTAGCATGTTGCTAGCTTTATTAACAAGTAACTAGCATGTTGTTAGCATGACTAGGAAGTGATTAGCATGTGACTAGCATGATTAGCAAAGTTGCTAGCCTGCCACTAGCGTTTTTCTAGCCTTGTTACATGTTCTAACATGTTGTTAGCATGATTAGCAAGTTTAAGCATGTTACTAGCATGATTAGCAAGTTACTAGCATGTTGCTAGCATGATTAGCAAGTAAATATCACTGTTGCCATGCAAACCAGCAAAAGAGAAAGATGCAAACATGTAGGCCAAGTAGAAAATGTATCTGTATCTAAGTTGGTAAATAGCCTGATCTTGAGAGAGAACTGGTTTGGTTATTGAGAGACTGACGCGCAACGTGTCTGTTTGATTAGTGAGTGCACTGTTCTTATTCCATTCATTCGTATCATATTGTAGCCTAAGGTTTATATCATTGCCTTTTTAAATATATACAAAAAATAGAACGTGTTTGATGTATTATTATAGGTGATATTACTCTTGCCAAGCTCTGATTTCTGAGAGATGCATGGAGAGGCAACAACAATGCAGTGTTTGATTTGCTTTTTACATTCATTTACTTCACCCTCTATTACGTGACTTTAGAGGTCTGTGTATAATATTGCACTGATCCACCAGACTGTGCCGGCCTCAGCCGAATATTTAGGCAGAATTATTCTTTGTCCATTATTTGATTTTGAAGCCATTATCCATGCCATGCCAAATAAGGTATTCGGCTTCGGGCACACCCCTAATTATTATATTACATATTAAAATGTTACATGCAACATAGATAAAGTCATAAAAAGTAACAGCTCCACACAATATTGCAATCCTTAAATTCATGTTGTATTTGCAAACTCCCACAGGACCTTGAGATCCTTAAAAGTTTGTGAAAATGAAAAAAAAAAACATTTCAAGGTCCTGGAAAGTTTTTGAAAATAAACATACATTGAATCAGGTCCTTGAAAGTGCTTGAATTTATTTTGTGCAAGAAGTTTTCTGGAAAAAAAATCCATATTATTCCCTCTGGTCTGTTAATGTGTTATTTCGCCAACATTTTGTGGCCTCTGCACATAAGCTTGCTTGATTTATATTAGTTATGTGCATTTTACGTGTCAAGTGTTTCGTGCATGAGGTACTTTGTGTTGTACATTGCCATGACGTTAGAGTGACCAAATTTCCTCTCTTTCCCGGACATTTCCTCTTTTTTGGACTTAAAAAATGCATCTGGCCAGGATTTCTGAATTGCCCAAAATGTGGAATTCTTCTTTTTCTTTCTACAGTCTCCAGTGCGTTTTGGTAGTAGAGCGCTGCAAGGTACTGTTTTCTTAATCCCGCTCCTACTGAATTTCTGACCATTATTGCCCGCTCCCGTGATTTTTGTATCCAATCCCTGCAAACTTTCTAACATTGCATAATTTTAATGCATCAAGAAGCCCCTATCAATCCACAGAGTATTTAAATCTTTTTTGAATCAGCCATCTCTCTCTCCTCATCATGTGATCAGTCAAATCTGATTCCAAATCTCGTTGAATGCAAGGTTGCCAAATCCAAAATTTTTTTCTATGGCTACTTTTAAACTGTTAATGGGTTGATTTCCCCATGGGTTAAAGGTTTGAAATGTTACTTAATTACATTTGACTAAAATGCTTATATTGAAACATTTTGCATTCTGCCAAAGATAAAACTGTGCTGGATGTTAATTTTTGTGTAGGAGGGCCACTGGTAGAAAGCTTTTTAGATTTGTTTATTATCGATATGCATAACAGTGACTGTAAAATATGTATTTCAGGTATCAAAATGACATTTTCAGTTTTGATATTTGGGATATGGTCATTGCACTACTTTTGGCACTACTTTAACCACCAACCAACCAAACCCCAGCCCACCGCCCGCCCACACCCACTGTCCTCTTTTTGGAAAACTAGAATATGGTCACCCTACGTTCATTCATGCCTGCACAAAACTACTAGGACAGTACCTCTATGTTTCACAGACACACCTGAAAATTAATGTTTAATTGCCCATAAGGCAAGAACAACTTAAAAGCATATTCATATATCTTTAAACTTCTGGTTACATGAGCCTAAGCTCTTTTCAATAAAATCCATGCTAAAGTTAATATCAGATCATTTTAGAATACAGTATAGTATGTATATTCTTCAGTTTTATGCAAAACATAAATACAACCATGTTGTCATATGGGCAAAAATAAATGAGAAAAAAAGCTCTTTGCCTAGTTGTGTTTGACACATGAAAACTGTAAAAATGTATCTTACAAGCAGACATGTGCTGCTATTCAGTAATGCGATATATCATAGTAATGACTATGCACGATATTGTTAACCTGGGCACTTCTAAATACCATGACTAATTATACATTTATAAATTATTCTGAATTTGGGAAGCATTTTAAGAACACTTTTCCCATCAACTGGTCAAAACGCACAACAGCACTGTATGCTGCTTGAAAGACGTGTTCCGTTCTGATGTAAACAAGCACGCATGAGAAGCACACGGGGAACACGTGAGAGATGCGCTGAATGAAAGCACATTCACTCTCTGACAGCAGATGGCGCTAAACTGCAGAAAATGCAGCCCTTACTCTGGAAACCCCATAAATAAGATGCTACTTTCTAAAACATATTTAAATAATTTAAATAGCCATTCAGATTTGTGGATTTGCTGTGTTGTTAATCACAGCGCCAATACGTAAATATTTAGATTCAATAGGCTAATCATTTTTGAACTTTATTTTTTTTAGCATTTTAATCTGGACTACAACATGCCCTAGATATTGTTTGAAAGTGCTTTGATTCTTTATTGTTTGTTCACACTTTACATTAGGGCTTCATTAGTTAGCATTAGTTAATTCATAATAACATAAACTGCCAATGAGATATTCTTATTTAATAACCAATTTAATACCAATATTTAATAACATGTTAAAATCTAAAGTTGCAACTGTTTTTTAAAGAGCTAACATGGACTAAGAGATTAATAACTTTTGTAGCAAATGTAGCTATTGCTCATTGTGAATGTTTATGCATTAATTAAGGTTCACTAATGAGATCTTATAAAAGCTTTAGCAATTAATCGCAACATGAAAATTTGATACCGACATATCTCAATGTGATTCCTCACGATGTAACCTCGCTCTCACTTGAAATGTGTCCCCACATTAAGTCCTTGAATTTGAGGGTATTGGACCTGGAAAGTCTTTGAAAGGTCCTTGAATTTGAAGTTAATCGAGGTGTGGGAACTGGGAACCCTGATTATGGTTAATGCATGCTCGATTAGTCGTTTGTTTCCAACAGTGCAGACTAGAGGTTGAAGTAGTCAATCACTCGACTAGTCTGTGCATGCCCTAATTTTTGGCAAATATAAAAACCTTTTCACACCAAAAGTGAAACGAATTAGCCTCTAAATTTATGTCCGTACAGTTGAATGCAGATGAAAATAAATTTCAACACACTTCAGCAATAAAAAAGACACAAAAATGTTTGTCTAGACTAATTTTTGTTTATTAGTATGGTTGAACTGGATCATCAAAGGTTAGAAGCAAAGACATTGGTTAATAAAATGGCATTAAATACATAATGGATATTTGTGTTGTTTAACATTTTAATTATTACAGGTTTGCGTCATTCTGAGTTGCATCATTTTTATTCATTTAGAGGAATAATAAATCTGAGTGAGATGAATTAATGCATTATTCTTAATGCACTTTTTTTAATGAAGTGATAAAAAGCAGATGCAAATGTTGTACAAAATAGGGTGAGTTATTAAATACATAATTTCAATTTTTGGGTGAACCAACCCTTTAAGGCCTGGGACAGTCTTGCGCACTTACTTCCTGTCGCTGCCAAGATCGCAAGTGTGGGTATTTGGACAAGGCATTGCTATAATAATTGCCCCTTCTCCGGGAATTTGATTGACAGGAGATTTGACCAATCCGAACACATTATCTGCCATTTTTGTCTGACAAACCAATCAGACAGTAGAGTAGATTAATGTAGGTGGAAAAATGTGTATTGGCGTCTTTCTGCATTTCAATCAAGATGCCTTCTGATGTTCATTCATGTTTATTTCATGTTATAACTAGTAAAGAGGAAGAGGTGATTAGTTCATGTATCGCTTGAACTGAGGCCCTACAGCGATCGGTCACAACACATTAAAGACACACAAAATGCAATGTATTCTATGAATAATCGAACCTGTGCGCTGTGAGCATGATAAAACTGATGACGGGACAAAAAAAGTTAGTTTAACTGAGGTGAGAGAGGGGTTTTATGTCATAAGATAATGTTAGAATGATGACACTTGACAAATAGCCTGACTCATAACATCTCATCTGATATTGAATTTGTGTTTTAAACTGCATTTGACAGAAGCTTTTCAAAATAAAAACCTCACATCAGAGCAACAGAGTTACATGTTGTTGTGGTTTCTTTGACCCTGTCTTGTGATCCACTTTTGGCTCATGACCCAGCAGTTGAGAAACACTGGTCACGTAGCAATGCCTTGGATAGGCAATATTTAATTGTCAGGTCTGTTTGCTTTGACATATTAAGAAAAATGTATAAAACACAATAATATTGAATAGTAATAATAATAAATGAAAAAGCTTTGTCCTCTCGGTTAAAGTCTGCAAAACTTCCAGATTCCTGAGTCTGGTGTTTCTTGACAAAACCTGTTTGGACGCTCTGTCTTCATAGTCACTGGTGATTGGGACTTTTCCTGTTTTGATCAGAGAAATTTCACGAGTTGTGCAATGACATCGCATCAAGAATCACAATGTCCTAGAAATAACACTTGCTGAAAAGATCTCAGGTGTTCTTCTTTTCTACCAACACTTACTACACATGAGCACACTGCTCTTTTTTCTATTTTCTTTTGTGTATAAGTATTATCAAATGAAGTAAACAAATAAAATGCAATCAGAATGGAACAGATTTTAATTTTAGCTATATTTCTGCTTTCTATGTCTGTATTTAATTAGCTTTAAAGCAGTTTGTTGCAATTCGTTGCCTTCGTAAATGTAACTTTGCAATGGATCAAATTAAACCTATTCGTTTACCACAGCATGTCAGAAATAAATCGGCCTCTTCCTTTTCTCAATTCTATTCATGGACTATTAATGTAAAGCTTTCATTAATTTAGTGCAAGTAAAAAAATAGGAATGCATTGACATGTATTTAATAATTGACAAATATTAAATCAGAATGATAAATGAGTTTGCATATTAGATCTGTTGACAGTGATAATTCATATTAATAACGGAGTTGAGATCACCAGTTGGAGGCAAGGCTGGTCCAAATTTATCTGAGCTTCCTGTGTGACGACGATGTTCAGTTGTGCTGAATCTTCCTCTCTGTGGCAGCCAAAACTTTGCAAACAGTTTAGAACGGAAACCCACTATTATTAGAAGCACTCAGCACAACTGCAGCTATTCACCGAACTTGTACAAATGGTCAGAAATCCCCGCGGTGAGCTCTGCCACAGCTTCCTGAAAATGTTACGGGATATTTTCTCTGCTCGGCACTTCCACAGAAATATGAACCATATGGAAAAATACAGCCTCTTCAAACCGTCAACTCATAGCTCTATACATGTTTTCTATAATGGATTTTTATGAAAATTGTTTATATATTGTATTTAATTTTATATATTTTTTATATATAATACTTATAATACTTATAATTTATTTACTAGTGAATGGGTCCAATCCATAAACATTAAAATAATTGTCCTATCCTCAAGACAGTATGCATGTTAACATGATATTTTTTTAAAAAGACAACAAAAAAACAGTTTTACATCATCGCCATGAAAATGATTATTATACTAAAATGCTGCATATAAAGCTTAACTTCTATTGAACCCGGAATATTCCTAATATTTATTTTGAATGACTACAAACATGTGTTAGCCAAGCAAAAACCTCCATCGCTCATTTGTTCACCATGACAATTGATATAAAAAACCTGTTACATGATTCAAAAGGAAGCTTCTGGTATGAATAACTTTGGTGAAAGTCATTTTGTGATCACTTTGATATAAATTGCTTTTTCTGTCACAATTTATGTGTCCACATTTTGAAAATGAAAATGAAAATACAATTTGTAATTCCATTTGAAAATAGTCCGGAAAATCCTTCCATACATTGCAATTAATGTAGTATAATAATGAATTTCAAATCTTTGGTGTTTGAATGAATCATTGACACTGATGGCCATGCATTGACTCATTTTTCGTTTTTGAGGTCTCTCTCCTCTGACGCATGTTACTGCTTTAATGGCTTCTTCCTCAACTTTCCCTTCAGTTCTTTCCCTCCTTGCTGCTTTTTTCCTGTGTGGTTGAGGAACTTTAGTGCTGATGCAGCACATACTATAGCAGCAGTCAGGCAGGACGTGCAGAGGGTAAATAACACAACCACTAATGCGCTTGAGTAGTAAAGAAGATCATATGACACAGCCGTCTGAATGTGGTTACACCGTTTCATAGTTCTGGGGTTTCAGAGATTGAAGAATCTCTTCGTAAATGGTGAAATACACCCTTTCATTCAAATAAGATTTGGGATTGCGAGGTTTAACTAGTATTTAATCCCATTTGAAGCATTACTTCTACTTCAATTACTCTTTCATAACAAAGTTTTAAATCTGAAAGTGCACAGTGGATAATGTTATCATCTCTTAAAAGAAAGAGTTGACTCTGAAACGAGTCATTTTTAAGAACCAATCCCAAGCCGTTTCATGTTGACGTCAAAATGAAACATTAGCATATTGCACGACCACTTGTTGCGCATGCAGACCTGGGAAACTTGAATTTGTTGGTCTGAATGAAAATGCAAATTAATTATTTTCCACTAGGTGCCACTTTTGGGGAGATTTCCCTTTGCTTTCATCTTTCTTTGTCTAGCTTGTACTTATTTGAACAATGCTTGAAACTTGGTATGACGAGCACTTAACGTATTTTTTTGGGCTATAAGTCGCACCTAAGTACAAGTCGCATCAGTCCAAACTACGTCATAACGAGGAGGAGCACTGAGCAGCATAGAGCGCCCTCTTGTGGCTGGAGACGGTAATGTTCTCTCTTAGTTCATTTCTCTTGGTTTATGTCAAATTAATTTTGATAAATAAGTCGCACCTGACTATAAGTCGCAGGACCAGCCAAACTATGAAAAAAGGTGCGACTTACAGTCCGGGAAATACGGTACTGTGTCTGTTTGTTCTTGAAGCTGTATCGCTTGATGTATTGGATAAATGCATCTACTAAATGAATTAATGTAAATGTTTTCCTCTGTTAATGAGGCACAAAAGAGTACTCCTGTGCTGTGTGAGAGGTGCTGCTTCGGGTGTGTGGAAACCAGAGCAAAACCAGACAACCAGACCAAATTGAGTTGTCTTTTGAGTCGTCACATTTATCCATGTCTGCTCTTCTCTTACACCCAGATTTTGACTTTTTTTTTTACATTTTATGAGATGTGCAGCAAATGTATGCCAGTTTATGACCCACCAGATAGATCAACAGGATATGTCACAGTTTAAATGTGCGCATCTAACTTCCCAACCACGCAACAGATTCGTTCTGAATTAAATTAATCTCTTCCTAAACCGTCCCTCCCTGACATTTTCATCTCGTTTTTATTAGTTGACGAAAATGTTGATTTTCTTCATAGTTTTTGTCATTCAAAACTAATTTTATTTTCATTGTCGTCTCGTTTTCGTCAGTGAAAAAAATGTTGTTGACACATTATTCGTCAACGAAATGAACACTGGTCAAAACACACCATTCAAACATCAAATCCACTGACGTCTACTCACCTGTCTGATTTGTTTGTCGGACAAAAATGGCAGATTCGGCATAAAGATTGGTCTAATCACCTGTCAGTCAAATTCCCTGCTAAGGGTTAATTACAATACAGTCTTGTGCTACAGCGCCACACTGGTCAAACTGTGTAATTGCAGGCCCTTACATTAGCTCATATGAGGTGACAGAATAACTATTCGACAAAAAAAAAAATATTATTATTTTTTATTTTTTTCGACATTGACTGACTAATTGTTTCAGATTTATTTGTAAAGTGTCATTAAAATGATGTACACTCGCATGAGATGAAGAATCCAGACAAATCAGTCTTTTGGAAGAAGCTTTATTTTATTCTCCTTGAGGGGCCACCATGTAGATGATGCATTAACTGAGTTACTACTCTCTTCTCAATCATACACGTTACTTTACTTATAAAAGCAAACTAAATATCAACGGACACAATACTAAAGACAAAATAGATCCACAGATCTCTAATCAAACATGTAGTGCAGAGTGACAGTATTTCACACTAATGCTTATCCAGCAGTCCAAACTAAAAGAGTATCAGTGAAAAAATTCTGTAATCCATCTCCATTTACTTTTATTAGAAAAGAAACCAAGGAGAGTCCGCTAAACTTCTCCTTTTGTGTTTTATGGGTGGGAAAAGTAGGTAAATTATGACAGAATTTTTGGGTAAATGATTCATTTAAAGAGAAAATGAGCAAAAGTAAAAGTTGTGTCATCATTTACTCACCCTCGTGTCATTTCAAACCTTTATTACTTCATTTCTTCTGTGGAACATAAAACAGGATATTATGAGCAATGTCTTATATTTTCCAGTCAGCAACCAAAACTGTTACCAGTATTTTTCATAATACACATTTTCATTTGTGGGTGAATAATCCGTGTAAAGGATAGCTTTGTGTTGTCTGGGCAGTCTGTGACCCGGTCAGTGTTGTCAGTGAATGTTATGGTGATAAACAGCAGCAGTAATGGTGCTGGAGCAGGAAATGACCGGTTTCCATCAGGATACCTCTCACAGGATGCCTACATCTCAGTGAGGATTTGACCATAAAGAAAAAATCAATTCTTCCTTCCTTTTCCAACCCAATGCTATTTCACCAAGAGTTAGAAAAATCTCTGAAATATTACAAAAGATTTATTCACAGTTTATCAAGATTTAACAGTAAGTTTTAGTTCTTATTAAATAAATGATTTAACATACACACACAGCTGCTTTGTTTAGAACTAGTTTAGTTTAAATAGACAACGTAACTGACTATATTATATTATTATATATATTTTTAAATCCGTGGACCATTACACACTTTTGTACTTCCATTTGTTTTGACATCTTTGCAGTTATTCTTGCAGTGGAAAACTGTAACGAAGCATGAGTAGGTGTGTCCAAATTTCGACTGGTAGTGTGCCCTCTGTTTTTGTAATTATGATATGTAAAGTAGTGCCATTACAATGGAGGCTATTTATGTATCTCGCCGGTCCACTGCGGTCTATCAAATGCCCACATGCATTGTTCTGGAGAACGCTGGACTGTAGAGTCCTGCATTATGAAGCTGTCAAGCTTTATTTGAAAAATTTGAATACAGCGATATGGAGAAAAAAAAATGTAATCTCAGAAAATTCTTTGTTATGGACCCATGCAGCTCATTTATTGTGCCGAAATGTAAGCGTTTTATCTGTGTGCTGTCATTCTGATGGCGCTGACTCACACTAGAAGACATTGTTCTTCAGCTTAATAAATGAGCCGACAACACTAAAAGCTTTGTCTGGCAGAATGACGTATCCCTTTGCTTCGTCATTGTCTCGAAACAGACATGAGTGAGAACTAAAGCACCATTAAGGTTCAAAGTTTAAATGTGTGCATTCCTTTGGTGTTTACAACAAAAGTGTATGTTAAAAACCAGAGAGCTTTTTCATTATATCTGTTGGTTTTATTTGTTTTATTAGACAATACAGATGTCTTTTATTTGAATGCACTTCAAGATCAGAGACATGACATCATGAAGTCCCCCTCATTAAGTCTACATTACTATTATGAGCAAAATGTAATAAATGTCCTAAAATGACCCACGTAGACTCATTAGAAGAACCAAAATTTTAGCAAAACATCAAAAACCTACCTACCTACCCAGATTTTCAATGAATAAACCCTTATTACTGTGTGATTCACAACTTGACCCCAAAACACTTTTATTGTAGTATGTTTTGTAAACTAATATATTTTGTTAATTGCATTATATAGCCAGCTCCATATTTATGGCTTTTCTGATATAATTAACGTGCTCTGTAAGCGCACCCGGTACAGCATTGAACTTGTATTGCAGATTGATTAAAGACTTGTAAAAACAAGCTGATATGGCATGGTTGCTTTATAAAATGTGTGTGTGTGTATTTGCTTTTGCTAACAGTATTGTTTAGATTTATGGTCAAGTTTAATGTAGGTTGAACATTTTCAAATAAATAGAACATTAACCTTTTAATGTTGCTGATTTCATTGTGTTAAGTATTAGAACCAGCAATGATATTTGAGTGCATTTTCCCTTTTCAGGAAAAGTATCGAAAAAGTATCGAAATCGCAATTCTTGACTAGGTATCGGTATCGAAACAATAATTTTGGTATCGTGACAACACTACAACATAATAAAATGTTGCCAGAATCACGTTCATTTTATTGAATGACAGAATAACTGTTCAAAGCAGTTTCAAAATTTTCTGGAAATTTAGTAGAAATGAGCTTGTTGAAAATGACTAATAAAATGACTAATTCACTAGGGAATTAATAAGTGTCTGCATTATACAGTCAGGTCCTGAAGTATTTCAGACACTGACTGAGTTTTTGTGCTTTTGCCTTTTATACACCTCTACAAGCCAAGTATGCTTTACCTGTGCACACCATTGATGTTGTATTGTATGCAATTCTCAAAGTATTCACAGTTTATCGGTAAATCCAATATCACAAAACCGATATCTGATTATGGTAAAAATGCTCAAATATCGGTAACATTATCGTTAAACCGATATATCGGTCAATCTCTATTCAAGACTTTTTGATGGCAAAGAAATGGAATATTCTTTGATGGCCAAGTCAATCTGATCAACCTGATCTCAGTCCAGTAGAGCATCCTTTTCAGTTACTGAAGACAAGACTGAAGGCAGAAAAACACACAAACAGGCAGCAACTCAAGGACCTGGCGAAGCATCTCCAGGAAGGAAGCTCAGAATTTGGTGATGTCCATGGGCAGTCATTAACTGCAAATTATTTTCTTCCAAGTCTTAAAACTGTGCTTATATTTACAATAATGTCACCTTTTCTACAAATACTATTGAGCCCCTGAAAATGCAAGTACTTTGCTTAAAATGGCTCTTACTCCTAAATGGTCAATTTTATATATTAATGGAACCTCTTAAAAGCTTAAAGCTGAAAGTCTTCACTTCAACCACATCTTGATTGTTTTATTTCAGATCCATTGTAGTGATGTATAAAGGCAAAAGTACAAAAACTCAGACAGTGTCCAGAGACTTCCGGACCTGACTGTAAAGAACTGCTTTGCTGGAAAACGTTGCTAAGCGGATGAGTTCGAGCTCTGCTATAGTCATCAGTGCATGGTTGTGTAAAATGCACATATGATCTACTTCAACGCTACACTTTGGAAAGGCACAGGTGTGATTTCATCGGTCCACAGCTGCTTTTGGATTGAAATAAGGACCTGGCTGTAACCAAAATGCAACAGATGGGAGGAAAATGTTAATTGGTGCCAGCAAATGAAAATAACGTATAGCTGCCTGCGAGTGAACATTACGGGGCATTCAGGACCGGAGTATAAACCGAGGGAAAATGTTCCACTATGTCAGTGTGTCTATTTAGAGCAGGCCACGCATACAGATCAGGAGGAGGGGGAACAAGCATTTGTTGAATGCATTATAATCAGCAACCGCTGGTGCTTTACTGCAAAATCACATCTAGTTTTGCTCTTTCACTATCCAGTCAATAATTCGAGTCCACTACATCCAGTTCTACTCGGAAATGTTACACTGCAAAACTAAAATGAGTTGCCACTTCACACTGATGTTAAACTTTTCAATATTATTGTTCTCCAGATGGAGCTTCTGGATAAATTCCCTGTGGAAGGTGGACAGAAGGATCCAAAACGCAGAATCATTCCCTTTTTACCAGGTAAACATCATTCCAGAATGCACCTTTCTATACACATATTAAAGTCAATTCAGAGTCAACGGAAATTAAGTTCAATTATTTTGGCACAAACCAATCCAGCAGCAGAATCAAGATCCTATGAACGACCAAGAGCTAAGATTTCAAGTCACATACTGAGCGACTGGCATTTAGATGATTGAAAATGCTACCAAATGGCTTTTTCCGTACATTGTAGACCTCGAGCACAATGGTTTGACTTTGTCAGGTATATACAGAATTATCTTGGCATCACTTACAGCAGGTCCAGGATGTTACCATTGATTAGTTTAGACTGAACACCTGGCTGTAATTAAGCTGCCTTGTAGGTTTGATTGCTTGTGGATTCGACCGTCTACGTACAAGCACCCGAATGTTGTCTTACATCCCAGCACTTCATAACCGTTTAACTGACTCAGCATTTGTCTGCAATCTACACAGAAACCCCTGTAATTATCTGAGCACCATGTAGACCACTCAACATTCATTAGTGAGCTTTGCAAACACACTCGTTAAAGACGTCCATTTAAAACAGATACAGACAACAAGACAAGTCTTATTTGTGATTGGGGGTTGGATACAGGGGGGTTTGGTTTAATAAAGAAGATGCATTTAATTTAAAATCTTGAAGAAAAAAACATCTAATGGTTTCATCCGCTTTAAAAATTCATCATGTTCTAATAAAGAATTCAGATCTGATCTGCTCAACCTTATGATATTATGACTTTTTCAAATGATTTGGAGGATGTAAATGTTAGCTGTAAATACAGAGCATTTACCCAACACTAATGCAAGGTGTTTTTCAACCTCATTTCTCTGATGGTGCCATGACCCGGGGCCTTGGGTGGCAGTCTTGTTGTTTTCCCACATGTTTCACTTTATGTTTGTACTACTTTCAGCTAAAATGGACCACAGTATATGGTTTTAGTTCAGCAGGATGTGAGTCATAAAACTTAAGAGGCTCATTTGTGTTCATTTCTTGGTGTTGTTTTATTGGCCACAGTCTTTGTTTGGGCAAGTTTCATGCTTGTGGTCTTCCAGCATCTGATAAAATGGTTATAAAGCATGAAGGGACATTCCCAGAAGTTTCCCTACACTGTATTTCAAACCCTGTGAAGAGTGCTGATGAATTTGAGAATGAAGATGCCGGTGAATGCAGGGTGTGTTTGTGATGGTGTTTGTCTTTATTTGTTAAACAGGAAAGATTCTCTTCAGAAGAAGCCACATCAGAGACGTGGCCATGAAACGCCTGAAGCCCATAAACGAGTACTGTAGGGTAAGATAGGACACACAACAACCATCTCACCTGTTACGAGCATTAATTTTACACCACAAGATGAACCCTGTTCAATATTTTTATTTACTATATTTCAAAACACAGCCCAGTCTATGCTGTAGAAGTCACCCTAAATGTCCCTCATGTCACCCCGACACTCATGACTGTTTTTGTTCAGTTAAACACAAAAGGAGACATTTAGCAGAAAGCTGCTTGTCCAAGCTGCTCTTTCCAGTAAAAAAGGACATAAGTGTGGTTCAGTAGCTGTAGCTCTCAAATCTCATTGGCTGCAGTAAACTGGGAGTGGGCGGAGTCACACAGACCCAAACAAAAACAGACATTCCGACACAAAACGCACATTTCAAAGCAGAATAACTGTGAAACAAGCTATGTGAACCTTGTTTCCTAAATACATGTTGTATTTTTATACTTCAGTACAGTCAAATTTAATTTCTGTGATGTGCAGCTGTATTTTCAGCATCATTCCTCCAGTCTTCAGCGTCACATGTTCCTTCAGAAATCAGAATAATATGCTGCTTAAGAAACATTTATATTATTGATTTTTATTATCAAAGACAAAAAAGTGCTGCTTAATACAGAGTCATGTTTCAGGATCTTCTGAACAAAACATTATCAAGGAAGGCTACGTTTTTTTGTAAAATGGAAGTATTTTGTAACATTTAAAAAGTCCTTACTGTCGTTTTTGATGTACTAAATGCAACCCTGCTGAATAAAAGTATCGATATCTTAAAAAAAAAAAAAAGTGATTCCAAACTTTGAAATGGAAATGTAGATGTTAGCATTCAGCAAACTCACCTTCTGAAAGAACTTCACAGAGATATTTCAGAGTGGTCAGCAGAAGCAGGTTAACTTCAGAGAGATCCTGTATGAAATCTTCTGCTTCAGGACAGTTTTTCTACGGTGGTCTGCGCTGTGAATTGAATTTCCTCAACATTAAAGACTGTTCCGTCTTAAGTAACTGTCAGGCTTTTGGTGGAAGGGTTAAAGAGGGGAAAAAAAGCCAGGAATCCACATTTGGCAGCGCAGTGTCTGCTTCAGGGCTGAGTTAGCCTTCGTCAGCACATCTTGGCTCTTTGTTGACTTTTTAAAGGGCTGTTTCTAAAGGAAACTGCTTTGCAAAATGTTGCTTCAAGTTTTTTCTTTCTTTTTTTTATTTTTTGAGGGTGCCCATGTGATCGGTCATGATCTGTGAAGGAGGATTTCAACTCTTTTGACTGTAACATTCTCCAAAACGGTTCCAGTAACTCAAAGCACTGCTCACTTCCCAGAGACCTGCTGTAAACAAGCGGTCATCATCAGCCGATGAATCAGCTGGTCACACTCCTTTTAAATAACAGCATTTCATAGTTTCACAGTATTTCCGGTTCCGTGCTACTAAATATACAGAATGACAGCAAAAACATAAATCTATATGTAAACTATATAAACATACAGTTCAACCACTGCAGTGTGATTTATGAATGACTTTTGGACCCTAAATAACTGATTCCAGTGGCTTGTTCTGATCAGTTAATTTTAATATAGACTTTATAAATCAAACTGAAGGAACAAATGGGCAAATTTCTCTTCAGTTGCATTCAAAATTGCATACTGAGTAGCATTGCTGCTTGTTTCCACTATGGAATAAAAAAAAAATGAAAAAAAAAAAATAATAAATTATCTCACTTATTTTCTTCTTCTCCAGAGTTCTCCAGCATGATACATATTTGCATAGTATGTGTTACAGTGTCAGAATTGCTTGGAATTGCTTGTTACAATGACTTTTTTAAACAAACATTTAGTTTTTACATTTATTAATCGCAATTGCAAGTGCATATATCTCTCAATTCTGAGAAAAGAGAGAAATAAAAAAAAAATGAGTCCGAGATAAAAAGTTGCAATTACTTTTTAGATTTTTAGTTTTTATCCCATTGCTGAAATTGGCTTCTGTAGAGTCACTATGAATTCAGACATACTCATCTTTTCACACATTGCTTTTCATCTGCTATATATCTAAAAGAGCAGTCATATTTGGATGCAGGCTTGATCTTTTCAGTCTGGTTGCTAACCGATCATAAAGTCAAGTTGCCAGATAATTTCCAAATTCTGTCTAGTAAAATGGATATTTTTGCTTTTGAAAAGAAAAAAAGACTAAAACAGGGAGACACAATATAATTCACCCAAACCCATCCATGAGGTTAAGAGAGGACCATTGATTTTCACCGAGCGTTGCTGATTGATGGGGGGTCACTGATGATGTCATGCAGACAGTGAGGTCATGTGATCCACCGCCTGATGCAGTCATGTGTTAATAAACATCAGCTGACCGGTTTACTCCAGAAACGCTGGAGCAGATCTATATTAACTGAGGTGAAAGATCAGAAATGCCATTAAGATATTAGTTTTGTTGGCTGAATGGAGGTCAATCTGGCTTGAAAAATAAGGCATGTTAGCAATTGCTTTTTGGAAAATCTGATTTTTTTTTTTTTTTTTTTTTTTTGTGAACCGTTAGGGGAAAAAAATACTTATTTTAAATAATTTATTTGGTTTTGCATGAAAATAACCATTTAGCCCTATAAAGCCTGACATATGAAATAAATCATAAAAATCGCAGGACATTTATTTATTGAACGAACAAACATGCATAAGTACGTACATACATAAATCATTTAATTTGTTGTTTTGTTTTTTTGTTCTTTAAGATACATTTGGCTTCATGGCTCATAAAGTATGATACAGGAAAATATAGAGCTCACACTCAACACAGTTTTATCCAGAAATAAAAGCAATTAGGAACAGATTCTAATATTGTTATGGCCAAAAGTAAGATTGTTGTAATGTAATTCAGTATAGCAGATCCTGAAGTATAATGATATGAATAAAAGTTATGACTTGATATCTACACTTTACTTACATGAATATAGTCAGATGATATTAAAATGCTTAGGTTTATGATCAAACGTCTGAGGGCAAAATATAAAATGCAGTACAATATAATGCAATGATGATGATTGAAAGATGAACAAATAAACGTTCCCCAAAAGAAAAATGAATGATGAATAATCAAGTATATTTTGGGGGGATAAGTTACTGGTAACACATTAGATTGGGAAACACACATTCATGGTTAATTAAGAGTTTTCCCTCGATTAATTCTTAATTTATTGATAGTTGTTGTAATAGTTATGTTTAGGTTTTGGGCTGGTTTAAGAGATCTAGAATATAATCATGCATTAATATGTTTCATGAGAAGTAATAAACAGTCAGTATGCTAGTGAACAGTGTTGATCATTTATAAACTTGAGTCACGTATAATAGGATTAAACTTTAAAGATACAACCGGATGCCACTCGCAGAGTTCGGTGTTATTTAAATAGTACAGTATATAATGTGTATAAACTGATAGTGAACAATGACATGCCCTTCTGTGGTGATCTAGATGATCATTCATCTCTTTCTGTCTCTCTCACACACACACACACACACAGAGAAAACAATCCCGGTAATGCACCACCCAATAGAGTGCTTTTACTATAATTGGCCGTCATAGATCAGTGTCCTCGGGGAATGCTAATGAGCGGAGAGGTCAGGCACTGAACCCTGGGGACGCATTCATCTGTGGACATCCCTGGAAATAAGACCCATATTATCATCCGGTCTTCATGCAAACATCAGCCTCGTCCCTTATCGTTTCCAGCCATTCGAAACACCCTTTCCTTTGAGAAGAGTGAGCGCTGGTCCAGTAGTGATCGGTGATCTCGTGTTTAAAAGCCAGGTTAGAGACGGCCTCCTTGAGCAGATGCGTTCGACTGTGTGCATTTTAATATTGCAGTCAGGTCAGCCGTCATAACTCAGAAGGGGACGTTCGTCTGAAGGACACTGAGGCAGCACTCAGCTTTATTAAATTAAAGCTCCTCTGCCAAAATATACAACGGGAAAAAGCATCTTCTGTCAGCCGCTTTATTAGATGTGGGACTGGAGCTGAAGTGCAGAAAGCAGAAAGAGCTTGCCATCAGCCTCATGTCATGCCCTGATATTAAAACACAGCATTGAGATTCACAGCATGACGTGCATTTAAGAGTGTTCGGTGTTCAAATAAAAGAGAATAAATACAAAATAAATGCATGACTTCCAGTTTCTGTGTCTGTTTTTATGACTTTTGCATGCTATACCATAGTATTAAAAAGCATTTGGTAAATGTATGTATATAAATGTATATTATGGATTATAATCGAAACAACTACTTGTGTTTGCGTCATCTTTTTTTCAGAAATTGAATGACTAGCTCAACATCTTCTACTTCTGGATGTGTGAGTAATTGTGCATGTTTCCCCCTCAGGCCCTGATCCAGCTGCCAGTGTATATCTCCCAATGTGAGGAGGTTCGCTTGTTCTTTGAGACGCGTCCTGAAGACCTGAACCCACCCAAAGAGTACGTTTACACACACACACACACACACACACACAGATATTCAAAATCAGTCAAAGTGACACAGAGAACTATTGAGGGGATGATTAATGAATCAAATAATTCAACATATATAGCCACTTGCCTGTACAGCTCACCAAATGAACAATTGGGTAAAAAAATATATATATATATATATAAATATATATATATTCTTGTCTTGTATAAACACATATTTATTCCGTGTGATTATTAATAATAATAATAATTATTATTATTATTATTAACATTAAATGTAATATTATAATTGCAACACATTTGATTTAAATAAACATTAAATGAAAAAGGTATTTTTATTATTTTTATCTGGTTTCATTTGTTAAAGTACAAAAAAAGAACTAAATAAAAAATGAAAAAATAAAAACCTACATAGTAAAGAATAAAAAAAAAAAGACACTTATTACTAAAACTTTAACAAAATGAAAAAAAAAATCAAATTCAAAATATCAACAACACAACATATAATAGTTAATAAATGATACTGATATAACACATAATAGTAGTGTGGCATGGTTCTAAAACTGTCTTTACATTCAGAAAAAAGCAGAACCTGATCGTCTAACTTGCATTTCTTGATTTTCAGAGAACCCAGTGGAAAAAAGAAATCAGGTAAGGAGCTGATGTTGGTGAGTTTGAGTTGAATTAATGAGTTGTGATTGAGTGGTCAGTGCGCCCTCTGCTGGCCGTGCACTTCATTGAGGTTTCATTTGAGCTCCAGACATGCAGCTCGCTCCCTTCACTGTGGATGCTTTCGTTCCTTTGTTACCTGAACCTTTCCACCTCCGCCCTCACTCCTGCTCTCATTCATGTTCCCTCATCAGGCATTGTGGAGCGAGCGACTTCTTTCCGAAAGAGAGGTAGTAACAGATACTTGCTTAGCCGTGCTCTGTGTGTGTGAGCCGGGTGGGCAAGGGCTAAGCTTTGGTGTGCATGGTGGTGTGGTGGTGGTGGTTTACTGGAGGACTTCAGCAGATAGTTTAGTGTGACTGGAATAGTTCTAGTGTTCCTGTGGTGGTGGTGCTTTAGCAATAAAGCAGCAGTTGATGCTAACTTTTCTTCACAAGGTAAAAGAGAGCAGCACTTAAATGAACACAAATGCATTCAAAACTGATTGAAGAATTGCATAATTTGACATGTTTTGTGAGATGCAATGTAGTTTATTTAACACTGCAATGTTTAAAAAATAAAATTGGGAACACATTTGATAACTTTTTTATATTGTAGTGCAGGACGGGTGTTTTCTGTGCTCTTTTGAGTTAATTGTGCTCTCTTCAACCTTGTGATTAAAAATGTTCGTCAAGGCTCGAAAGATTTTTGTAATCATTTCTGTGATTTATGTAGTCATTAAAAACTGTAAATGCTTTAGACGATGTGCAGCTTCTGTGTAGAGCTCAGTAGAAATCTGTGAATGATTTCAAAATATCTGTCTATAGGAAACATTACATTTTCATTTACTCACCTTTATGTTGTTCCTCCTTTCTTTCATTCGTTCTACAGAAAATGAGAGATTTTAAACCGTGATCTTGCACATGAAGTAATTAAACCTATATATATTTCTGGCCTTTCATTGAAGTTTACACAACTAAAACTTGACACTGATTCAAAAAGAGACACAGCAAAAGGAACAGATTTAATTAAGAAATGTGTTCTCATATAAATCTTGACCTATGCTCATAAAACATGATAAACAGAAGCTCAGACATGAATATTAATATTCTGAATATTAATGTTTTGATGTTTTATGATTTTTTTTTCGTCTCATGAGGACGGTCAATCAAAAATATCTTCATTTGTGTTTTGAGGATAACATCTTTTGTGTTTGGTGAGTAAATGGGAAGAGAATTTCCTTTTTGGGTGAAATATCCCTTAAAGTTGTAAACGTACACACATAAAATGTGCATCTAAGATGATTTTGAGAGAACGTCGTGGAATCATTCACAGAAATGGGCAAATCAGTTCAGCAGAGACACAAAACAAAATCTGCTTCTTCAGTTGATTACATTTTGATATCGAATCACGAACTAATCTTCATGCACTGCACCGGTGTTCTTCACTCCATTAATTCTATTGTTTTGGGCTCTAGTAAATGTGCTTTGCAGTGTATTTTGTGGTCATTATTAATTGCACTCTGCTCCATGTTAGCGGTGTTTGACTCTCAGCACTAAGCGCTCTGATCACGTCTCTTGTTTCTTCTCCTGGGACTCCTGCAGGAGGAGACTCGTCGTCAGCAGACGCGCTGATGCTGGAGCAGTATGTGGCCGTCACCGACTACGAGAAGCAGGAGAGCTCTGAGATCAGTCTGTACGTGGGGCAGGTGGTGGAGGTGATCGAGAAGAACGAGTCTGGTAGGAGCCTTCGCTCTTAATGTCTGTCACGCAGGATATAAACATACAGTTCTGACTTTCTGTGAGTTTGTATCTTGCAAATCTATTGTAAAATTTAAACTCAGAAAGTGGGAGTTATAAAGTCCAATTGTAGACTGATTTTCTACAATTGCAATATTGACATTTGTGAGTTTGTATCTCCACAATTAAATTTATTTTTCTTCCAATTGTGATCTATATCTTGCAATTCCGATTTTTTTTTTTTTTTTTTTTTTTTTTTTTTTGTGGTAGAATTGTGAGATTTAAACTCATGAATTGCAAGTTATAAAGTCAAATTCTGATTTTATTACAATTGTGAGTTTGTATCTTGAAATTATAAGTTTTTCTTAGAATTGTGAGATCTGATAAATAGGGAGTTATGGGGTCCAGTTATGAGGGAAAAAAAAAAATTTTTTGGTTTTCTTACAGTTGGTACAATTCTGACTCGACTCAAAATTGCATGTAATAAAGTCAGAATTGTGAGATATAAACTCCAACCCACAGGCCCAAAGGTTAGTTTATATCCCTGGTTATCCTGTATCAGTCAGTTGATATTTACATTGATCATCATCTATTATATATGAGATGTTAAGGCCGTCACCTGAAGCAGCCGCTGAACAGTAAGCTCCGCCCACTTGTCATCATTACCCTCCTTCCTCTCTGATTTCCTTCTTTTCCCCGTCTGATGTCCCAGGGTGGTGGTTTGTCAGCACTGAGGATGCTCAGGGATGGGTACCAGCCACATGTCTGGAAGTTCAGGATGACCCTGATGATTTCTCTCTCCCGGCTGAAGAAGGTAGAGTCTCCTCATCATCAGTCTTACTGGAATCAAATGTCCTCTGGTTTATTCAGATGTGATGATCTCCACAGGTGAAGCGTGTCATTTCTTTGAATGCTCATTTACTGTCCAGAAACTATAAGAAGGATAACTAGAAGCGAGTCATTCATGCATTCATACATCTTCACTAGGTTTTTTAAAAAGACTTTCTTCCTCAGATCTTACTTAGAAAGTGAATCTAAGAGAGTTAATCTCAGTTCTTCGAATGCGAGAGCAGTGTTTATTTGTTAGACCAGCATATCCAGTATAAAGAGTCATGAAGGTTTTCCCCTGTGTGTGCTTGCTCTCTGCTGGAGTGTGCCGGAGGTTCTGGTCACTGCCGAGGCACGTTGGTCGCCGGCGTACTTTAGGGGATCTGTTCAGCACAGGCTTTGGCCAAGGTTCACTTTCTCACTCTGTTGTGACGCATGCATGTGTGACCCCTGCATGCGCTGCACGAGCTGAAACCTGTACGTCTTGTAGAACTGACCACAGCACGCATCAGGGGAGTGTAACACTGGCGAAATTTTACTTTTCATTCCTGGTTTGCAAGAGGAATTGCTGAAGCACATGAAATGCCCCTGTGAATTAAATGGTGTTGCCTGATGCATGACTGATCATGAAAACCCTGTAAATATACAGTAAAAGTCAAACACAATCACAATTTAAACAGATTAAAGGATGTGTTCACCCAAAAATGTTTTAGACCATTCAAGATGTAGATGATTTTTCTTAAGTAGCAGAGTAAAGAAGATTTTTAGTTGAAACCGTGCTCCTTGGCGATCGTAATAGTGTTGTAAATCATTTTTAGTTTCTTGATCGTTTCACTTCATAAGACCAAAATATATCATCAGGAGCCACGGGGATTCATTTTGTGTTCCTTAATATATGTTTTTTTTTTACTTTATCATAGACGGGTAGCCATTGACTTCATTTGACTTGATTTCAGCTAAAAAAAAAAAGTAAAAAATCTAGTTTTATTGTTCTACTGAAGAAAACTGTTACCCATGTCTTGCATTGCAGGTAACAGCCCGCCAGGTGCAGCAAGTAAAACACTTTATAAAAACATTAATTCATAATATCTGTGAAATAATAATGCAATAATACACAATAAAAGATCTCTGTTCAAACTAAAGTTTTCATCTGCCATAGTTTACATGCTTATCTCCAATCATAGATGTAGTTCTATCAAACTTGGTGTGCTCATGCCATGTTTAGATTGTGATTTTGTTGGTAGCATGTGAAAACAACCAGTCTTGTCAGCAGATGTGCATATGCTGTCCATACTTTGAGTCTCTGATCAGATCCTCCCCACCCTCCTTCATCTGCTATTCATTCACTCAAAACAGAAAGAGAAAATGCCGATTACAAGCAGCAAATTAATGTAAAATAAGTGAAAAAGTGAAACTACATCAAATTTACCACTGCATGTTCTCAACTATTCTTGCAAAACATTGAAAGCTCAATGAATCTTCTAAATAATTTTTCAAGCAATTAGAAACGTTCTGGTTGTCGAGCTTCAGTTCCATTATTATATTTGTATACACTTTTGTGCGTTATATAAAGAACATAAGTGGTAAATTGGCTGTAGTGGTTGGACATTATTCATGGATGGCACTCTTAACTTTTTCAAATATGCCTTTCGTATCCTCAGAGGAAAAGTACACCGCAATCTATCCATACTCTGCACGCGATCAAGATGAAATCGATTTGGAGAGAGGCATGACAGTTGAGGTCATTCAAAAAAACTTAGAAGGCTGGTGGAAGATCAGGTAAAATCAAATGCAGATGTCCTCAGAAAAATACTTAACATGCATTTTCTTGGAGCATTCTCCCATGTACCCCCATAGATGCCAAGGAAAAGAGGGCTGGGCCCCGGCGTCCTACCTGAAGAAGGCTGATATCCTCAGTCAGAAGATGGCTGTGGGCGCTCCAGGTCATGCCAGCACTAATGACCTAGATGTGGCTTCTAAACAGCAGAATGCTAACAAGGAGAACCAGCGCGACCGATTTTCACCATTTTCAGAAAGCAAGTGCAGTAAGCAAATATTAGCTTAATTGTAATCTAAAAAATTACAGGTATTAAAGGTCTGAATTTAGCTTTGTGAAATAATGCTGCATAGCAGACGGGCTGCATGAGAATGCAAATTCACTCTCTGACAGTAGGTGGCGCTTATGGAACGGCAGTGATGCACCGTAAACACTGCATTGGAATTCCTAAAAATGTTTTTGGCTAAATGGTAATTGACACAATTTAATACATTCGCCAACAACAATTTTTACTCTCATTTGGTGCTTAGCGAGTTTTAATTTTAGGCTCTGGTTAATAAACTAAAGATTACTCAAATAAGCTGTCATTATTGCTAAATAATCATCTAAACATTTATCAGGGCACCAAATTGAAGGTGAGGTAAAAATAATACTAATGCATTCCAAGTTGTTTCATTCAAAAATATAATGGCCTGATTAGCCCCATTTACATGCTTTATTGTAGAGTACTCTCGGTGCTGGGCTGCATCAAAATTAAAAAAAATGGCAACCACTAACAGTAACAGCCAAGAGTAAGAGAGACCAAAAGATTGTGGCCCTCTAAATTCTGTCCTCTTCTCTTCTGCAGAAGCAGGAGCACGACAGAGACCTCCACCACGCCGGGATCTTTCAATAGTAAGGGTGATCATTTACAATTGCATCTTAAATATTTCTAATTCTTTCTTTAATGTTCTATTGGGGATGAGGTTTGGCTCCAAACTTTATCAAACTCGCCTGCCTGTGACTTTCTAGTAATCCTGAAAACATTAGTTAGCTTGTTCAGGTGTGTGATTAGGCTTGGATATAAACTCTGCAGGAATGTTGACCTTGAGGCCAGAGAACCCCGGAGTTATAGAATTGAGATGCCATTCAAGATTATGGAGTTTGATTGGTTGGAGGAGCAAGGAAACGAGGAAGCAGAAATTTGAGGATTGAGAAGCACCCAAGATTTTGGTATCCTAACTCTTGTCCTGTCTCTTCTTCTAGCCACGAGGTGTGAATCTGCCTAAACCTCCAGTGCCCCCACAAGTAGAGGAGGAGTATTACACCATAGCTGACTTTCAGACGACCATCCCAGATGGTATTAGCTTCCAGGCAGGAGTGAAAGTTGAAGTGAGTATAACAACAGACAAAGTGTTGACTTTAATTTTTTGATTAATTCTCAAATTAACACATCTGGATATTCCACATGCATCTCGTCATTTACCTTGTAATCCCAGGTCATTGAGAAGAACTCTAGTGGCTGGTGGTACATTCAGATCGAAGATAAAGAAGGCTGGGCTCCAGTCACATTCATTGATAAATACAAGAAAACCAGCAATGCTTCTAGGCCTAACTTTTTGGCCCCGGTTCCTGGTGAGATGGGTCAACTGAAGCTTGATGATCCCTCAAGCAATAATACCAACTCTGAGAACAGTTGGTCTAAACCTCTACCAGATGAACCTTCATCCAAGTCTGATTTCTCCACCCGTTCCAAGCTGAGAGAATGGAAGCCCAATGCAGTTAAAGGCAGCTCCCATTTTTCAGGGCCCTTACCTCCTCCTCCATCCTCACCCACGGCTGAAGAGAAGCCAGCTCTACCGCCAAGGAGAGAATCTATCAACAAGAGCCTGGATTTGGAGGACAAACCCAAACCAGACCTTCCTAAACCTCTCCCACCCAAACCACCAGTCCCAGGAGTCATTGTCCCATTGGTGACTCCAAAAGCAGCTCCTCTTAAGCCAGACAAACCCCCAGAGATAAAGGAGGAGAAGAACAAGCAGCTCTACCTGCGCAATGAGATGGGCTTGGAGTGTGGCCACAACATCTCAGTCAAGGAGGTGAAAAAGTTCAACCTTAAGCCTGTGGCCAAGCAGCCTCCCAAACCCAAAGCGGATTCGCAAGAAGACAAGTCCTATCCTGCCAACCCAGCCCCGTTCCTCAAGCCAAAACCAGTGGTTAGACCAAAGCCCCCACCTGCAGCCAAACCAGAGCCAGTGTCCAAGAATGAGCTGGACATCACAAACCTTCGGAGTAAGCTTCGTCCATCTAAACCTCCAGAGTTCGGCAGCAACTCGACTGATCCCAACCAGCAGAGTGATCCTCCCCCGAATAATGGCAGAACAAACGAAGAGTCAAAGTTCCCCAACAAACTACAAAACGGTCATGATTCATCAGAAACTACTAGACCACCACCAACAACAGCCCCCAAAGATCCTCCCCAGAGGCCTTCTGTGCTACCTAGAAGACCTCCTCCACCAAAGAAGATCTCTGAGCTGGCCGGTCCTACAGACAACAGAGCTCCCCAAAAAGACTTGCCGGAGGCCAAGCCAGCCATCCCTCCTCAAATCAGACCCCCACCACCCAAAACAAAACCAAAGGAGAAGGAGGAACCCAAGGCAAAAGTACCTGTGCCACCAAAGCCCCACATTAAGACAGAAAAACCTGCGCCTCCAAGAGACAAACTCCCACCTCTTATCAAGGATCCGGCCAAGGAGGAGCTGTACTTAGCCGTGGCGGACTTTGAAGGAGACGAGCAGACATCTGGCTTTAAAGAGGGCACAGTTTTCGAAGTTCTGGAGAAAAGTAGCAGCGGCTGGTGGTTTTGTAAAAACGTGAGCGATGGGCCAGTGATGGAGGGCTGGTTCCCTTCCAATTACCTGACCAAGAAACCTTAGGTACTCTTGACATGGCTGCCTAAAGAAATCTTATTTAATTAACATCCTTTATTTATGGATACCTTTTTTTTAAATGACATTCCATCCTTTGCAAGTTCAAACAGGCCATAATAATTTGTTTGCTTGCTTTTTTGTAACTCTTTTCCCTTTTGGGGAAAAACCATGTGTGCTTTCATATGTTAGCACTGAACATCAAGGCTCTTGCCTTGATTCTTATATTAATCAAACATTATATGTATCGCTAAAGGTTTAAGTGACTAGCAATATATAAATGACTTTTCGCAGCCTTCATGATATTGTGCCTCAAAATATGCAAAGTGCTTTTGCCGTAGATTATGCAAAACGTGACGTCTGAGCAGTGTCTATCAGCAGATTCGAAATTCAATATTACGCCTACTATGAATCCGTATAAGTAGCAGGCTTGAGCTTACATGGCATAGCCTGGAGTACTTGTTAAACTAGCTTCATTTCATTTCGAAGCTTTTAGTTTACAAAAATTAGTCCGCTTTTTTGTTCTAACACTAAAAAGACTTTACGAATCATGTTGCTTATTTATCTACTTTGTTTTTTTGTTTCAGTCTGCACTTTTTTATAGACTTTGCATAGAAGTCTACACTGCAGAACCGATGAGTAAAGGGAAGGTGCAAAACAAGGAGAAACGGGAAACAAACACATGGCCTTAAGGTTTACAGAACAGTGGCATCCATTTCTAGTTTAATTTTCACAGTTGATTTGTCACATGAATGTTCTAGTAAACATTGATTTTAAAAAGCAGCCCCTTTTGCAGTACCAATCATACATTAGTGAATAACAGAATACCTCAGCCATGATATCGTTATTATTTTATATGTCAGTATTGCCCTAACAAAGCATTTTCATATCACTGACAAAGGTGCTTAGATATTTTACAGTCATTGTCAGATGTTTTAACATTCATGCTCGACTGGTTTCAAGCATACATTTGATAAACATGTTTATTTTTAACACTACATTTGAAAATGTGGTTTATTATGTTACTGAAATATTTCTTGTCTTTTTTGACTATTTTGTTTTCCATTCATTTATCCGAAAAAGTGTTAAATAGGTGCCCAGTCTGACCCGACAATACCAGGAGTACTGCTCATTTTGCTCTTTGGTCATCAGCTCCTAGTTGCTATGAAATGCATTCATACTCCAATCAACTCGATCTATTAAATAATGTGTGTGAGTTTGGCAAGGATAATGGAAGGTGTTTGTGAAGTTGAGAAACTATTGCAAGAAAATTAGTATGAGGAAAAAAGTATAATATGAAGGATAACAGAGAGAAGAGAGTAAATATTCAACAGAATATGTTGAAACTCAAACCAGATAAAAAAAAAAAAAAAGAAACAAAGGCAAGATGACATGGGTAACCTGTTTGTGTGTATTTTTTAAGCATTTCTGTGATGTTTTGTCCTTTAGTATTTCAAGTTTGATTTTTAACTTTGTCTTAATGTAAATCAAATAAACATTTCAAATAGTCAAAATGTTTTTATTATTATTTTGAGCAATTCCATTTATATTGGTATTAAACTGTAAGTGAGAGTTTCAACAGTACATTTTTTGTCCTTTATACAACTGTCTTTCTTGAGGTTTCTGGTTTATTTATAGATTTTATGAAAACATAATTTTTAATGCCAAAAAATAAATAAAACTGAAGTTCGGAAGGCAGGGGTTTCAAACTCTTCGAAATGTTGTTCAACTTGCAAGAGACCACTTTCCTAAAAGTAAGCAATAAAGGAGAGCTGAACGTTTTTTGGGGGGTTTTATAGATGTATGTTTTTTCCTCAGAATGATTTACACATATATCTCTTGCAGTATCAACAATTGGGAATGAAACACTAAAATAAAGGTGATTTAATATATATAGACTACAGTCTTTAGAATTTGGTAATTATCAAATGATGTAGCTAAACTTTGATCTGCATTGTCTAAATTTGATGTGTTTACTTAGACCTCTTTTTTTTATGGAAAACCAAGATAACTTTTTTCACCATTATTTTTTGGATGTTCGGATGAGATAATTTTACATGGACGTAACAAGACTTACAAAGTGTTTAAAATGAAGGCAGAAACAGGAGTACCTTACATCTTTGATTTATCAAATTTTATTGAATATAACTTAATGCACTTTGTGAACTAGTAAACTGTTTTTACAATGTTATGGTTCCTTTTAAAGGAAACATCTTGGGTTATGTATGTAACCATGTTTCCCTCAGAAGGGAACGAGACACTGCATCCTCGAGGAGTCACTATGGGGAACGCCTTCACCATGACCGATGTCTGAAGCATGCATCTAAACCCCACAATATCATTGGTCGGTGACAGCCTGTGACATCATCACCTGGTGCGACCACAGTATAAAAGGGTGCTGGGATTAACACGTCATCTGCTTCTTCTTCTGAAGCTTATGTGCGATGCATGGCAAGGGAACTAGAGGTCGCAGTATCTTGTAACCTGAGACGTTCCCTTCTGAGGGAACTTCGAATTGCATCCTCTAGGGGTCGCTGTGGGGAATGGTATACCAACACTGCCATGATGAGGGGAGTGCATACCAAACTTTCATTTTGGAGTAAAGTTGAACCGTTTGGTTAAGATCATTTTGTGTTTGGATGGCTGTGCTAATTGGTTTGAGAACAGGTATGTTGCCCTGGAGAAAAGTGTAAAATCAACTGAGAAAAACTAATATCCTAATGATTTTGGCATAGAAGAAAAATCTATAATTTGACCATACAATGTATTTTTAGCTATGGCTACAAATATGCCTATATGCTATTTATGACTGCTTTTGTGCCGTGGGGTCACAATTCTCAATGGGAACAAAGAAAAGAAGATTGAAATGACTTGAACATTGAGTCCAACTTGTCTGTTAGTTTCTTAGTTTTGCAAAATCTGCCTTCAACATGGACGCTTCTGAAAACAAAAATTATTAAATTACCTGTGGTTAAAAAGCAGGATCAAAATATGAAATTAAGAATACAACTGGTTTGAATTCCTGCTTAAATTCCAGAGTCATGTTTTCCAATAGGTTTTGTTGAGCAGTGATGAATGGCCTGCAGGGGGCAGCAGAGCTCAGAAATCTGACATTTAATTGAGTAATATTTCTCTTTTTCATTGAGTAATATGACACCAGGAAGAGTTTTCTTTGTGGTTTCAGATGAATCACAGCCTTGTGCAGGGTCACATTGATTTTTAAAAAGCTTCTCTAAGTAATATTGAGTGACTCTGACACTGCAGCCACAATATGAGCAGATTTTAGAAATGTAAACCAGGGATATTTAAACAAGGAATTCATTATGATGACTGTGTATTGATGCAAACTGATCCCTAAATGGTTTTAATACAATCAGAAATCACACTAAGAAAAATTGTAAAAAAATAAATAAATAAACAGACCAACACAGTATTCTATATAAAAAAAAAAAAAAGATGTGGAAAGACTGAATCCAACATTATTTTTCTAGTTGCATTCAATGTTTTCATAAAACCGAGGATATACTGTACACATTACTGCTTTTTTAAATATTATTAATTTCTATGTTTGTGCGTTTGGATGTTGATCTTTACTTTTTCTAATTAGGATTTTTATTTCGCATTTTGAGCACAAATGAAGTGTTTTCTGTGCTACAGGTCACCGGCAACTAAAACTAACCAAAAAACACTTAGAAAAGCAGCAAACATGTAATAATATTAGTAATACAGACAGTGGTTTCATTCATAATTAACTACAAATTAAATCAGATTTGTGGAGCAGAACTACCTGTTGAATAAAGTGAAATATTAATCAATCTCACATCAATAATGGACTAAAACCTACTTTGACCTCTAGGTGGCGCAACAGGTTTTCTTTTTTCTTCTTATTTCAAATACTGTACATCACAGTTGGAATGGAGACTTTCTTTTTATTTATTAATTTTTTAAGACTACCAGATTTATACAATTTAAAGTACAGCAAAAAATTTAAATTCTGTCATCATTTATTCACCTGATCGTTGATTGATCCAAACCGGTTTGATGTCTGTTCTTCTGTTGAACAAGACATTTTAAAGAATGTTGACGGCAGCCATTGACTTTCAAGTGGAAAATACTACGGAAGTCAATGGCTACGGTCAACTGATTCTTTAAAATATAATTATTATTATTGTTCAGCAGAATAAAGAAACTTGTACAGGTTTGGATCAACATGAGGTTGAGCAAAATAGAATAGAATTTAGCCTTTTTGAACTAAAACCCATTTTATAAAAAGTTACTTCTAATGCCAAGTCCTCAAAGACAGTGATCAAAACCAAAAGAACTGTAAGGATGAATAATAAACATCTCATTTATTATAGATACTCTGGTTGGACACTTTCATACATCATCCACACTGAACCTATGGCTACACAGAGTTACAGACTCAGAAAAGAAAGAAAAAAAGTAAAATCCTCGTACCTTCAGGCTTCAGGTATTGGCTGTGTAAATAGATATCCTTAAAATGGCTAAAGAATGGAAGTTGTTGTAAAATAACACCTGTATAAAAGCTGAAGGCAGCAACATATTGCACTTTGGTTAGGTGACAGTGCTTTAGACAGCAACATATAACAAATGATAAATAATAAACTCAAGAAAACATGCATGAAAAGCTCATTTCTGAAGCCGTGGGTCTCATCGCTCTCGTCCAGTGTGATGCATTTACAGTAAATGTGCCACTGACAGTCAATAACTCACATATTGGTGAACATTGCAGATTAATAAAAATAGCAAACTAGTTGCTGTCTAAAACATAAAACGACAACAAAACATTCGGTAAAATAATGTACCAATTAAAATGTACACTTTTTCACTTTAGTAAAGAAAGACTTAAAAATAAAATCAGCATTTAAACATTTGTACAAGGAAACTGGTTATAAAAGAAAAGTGATGAGTTGCAATATATATTAAATGATCATAGAAAAAATACAATATATAAGAATATGCAAGATTTGTGCAATATATTTGGCAATGCAATTTTTGCTAACTTGAAAATAATATGACAACAGTAGCTTTTAAATAAACGAAGGCGCAAGGAAACGACGCCGTTCAATGTTTCTTACTCACCAGTAGAAAATCCCTGCGTTTGAATGAATGCATCAATACACTTTCATCTCTGTTGGTCACTATTGAATGAATGAAGGTGAGTGTACTCTAAAGAGACGCTGTGTTTGTCAGTATCTGTGTTTCTTTGGCTTCAGCGTCATGTGGTTGAAGTTTCTCGTGCTTGACTCATGTGGTGGACGAATCGACGTACGGGACGAACTTTGTGAGTCTGTTTGGTGAGCCGACGTTCTGACACTGGGAATCTTCACTCATCTTGAAGAAAAGCTCCTGCTCTTTCTTCCTCAGGTTCAGTTCTTCCTCTAGGACCTGAGAGAGAGAGAGAGAGAGAGAGAGAGAGAGGAAACGACAACAACACATTAGACTTCAACTGAGATTATCCACATCAGACAATAACATCTTCCCTCTCATTACTGTCAAACCAGTTTCATTTAAACCGTAGTCACTATACAAGTTAATGCATTGCTTTAATGCCTTTATATTATAATAAAAAAAAATTCAGCAATCTAATATTACTATATATATATATATATATATCGTTTTTTCAGCAGCAAATCAGCCTATTAGAATGGTTTCTGAAGATCATGTGATGCTTAAGACTGGAGTTATGATCGCTGCAATAAATTACAGTAGAACGGATTAATAGGCCTGTATTAAAAAGGCGTAATATTAAAATATAAAAACTGTGTTTATAATTGCAATATTTAACAACTTTTCCCCCAGTCAAATGATCAAATGCAGTCTTGGTGAGCGGAATAGACTTCCGAGCCCAATCTTTTGACCTGTAGTGTGTAATTAATGTGTTTGGTGAAGCGCAGACCTTCTTCCTGGGCTTGAGGCATTCCCTCCACTCCTTCAGCTGCTGGTTGTGCTGCTCGTCCAGAGACTTCAGGCGCTGCGTCTCGTTTTCTATCAGCAGGTGACACTTCTCGTTCTGCAGGAGACAATCACACAGATCAGGCTGCGGAAACACTAATAGACACACACAGCTTTTTCGTTTGACAGAGGTTTCTGAATATGAATGTGAAATTGGAATTAGAGGGATTTGAAAACGATGCATGTTTAATGGTGTGGTGTATATTATATTGATATATATTTATGTTTATACTAGTATGTGCTGTTCACTTTCTAAAGATATACTGGATGATCATTTGTAAACATTGCAAACAAATTTCACCTAGTGGAAATGTTCGATACCGCAGCCAAACAAAATGCTCATGAAAGCTCATTTTTTTGTGATATCAATCTCAAATTTGGAACACAACATCTTTGGATTTCTAACAGGTTTAAAGTAAAACATGTTTTAGAAAATAAGTAATTAGAGTTTTTGGATCTGAGTGGCTCATTAGTGTGTACTTTACTAGATCATTTATTTGAAAATTAAAAAATATTTAAAACATTTAAAATAATTATTCTTCATGAAAACAACAAAAAAATCTGCATCATGTATCTAACTTATCACTTTCGAGTTAGAGTTGAGTGTCATCAGGAAAGCAGTGATATTAAAAGCCATGTTTCTCAATGACATAACCTAGTGGTGCCATTTAAACAGAGAAGAGAAGGGGTCCAAGAACTGAGCCCTGAGGCACCCCAGTAGTTAGATATTGCAACTTTAAAACCTGACCTCTCCAAGATACTTGGAGTGTGACCGTCTATATATGATACCATGTAGACAGAAGAGAAGTGGTCCAAGAACTGAACCCTGAGGCACCCCGGTAGTTAGATATTGCGACTCAGACACCTCACTCTCCAAGATACCTGAGGTGTGACCGTCTATATATGATGCCATGTAGACAGAATAGAAGTGGTCCAAGAACAGAACCCTGAGGCACCCCAGTAGTTAGATATTGCGACTCAGACACCTCACCTCTCCAAGATACTTGGAGTGTGACCGTCTATTAGAAAGACCAGCATGAAGAGTTTAGTTCACCTGCAGCTGCTGCAGTTCTCTGGCGTTTCCCTCGCATTCGCTGATCTTCTCCCTCATCTGGTTCTCGTGTTTCTGCTGCTGGTGCAAGCGTTCTGCCTTCTGCCTCTTCTCCTCCAGCCTGGAGAACTGAAGGCCAGAGATAGAGAGAGAGAGAGAGATGAGATGAGGGTCTCTCAGAGGAGGACACATACTGTACGGGCGGCTGGAGACATGCTTTACCTGCTTGGTCTTCTCACGGTCTTCTGAGGAGCTCCCGCTGGACTGGATCCTCAGGCTCTTCTTGAACATGGCCATGCGTGTTTTGGCCTCACTGCGCTGGATCTTGGGCAGCCTGTTCTTCTCCTGCTGCTGTCGGGCCTTGAGGAGCTCGATCATACGCTGGTTGTAGCACTGCATCTGCTCCTGCTCCTGTGACAGGACACATAGACACGGGTCAGACACGGTCCAGCCTTACCCCATTCAACCAAGGTTGTTTAAAGTGCTGTACAAGCATGCTTGCAGACCTTCTCGTGTTTCTTGAGGAGCTGGTGTCTCTGCAGGAAGTACTGGTCCTTCAGCTGCTGTTTGAGGAGCTGGTGTCTCTCGTGCAAGTTCTTCTCTTCCAGATCCCAGATTGTGGCCTCTCGCTCTGACACACAACAGCAGCACTTGTAAGCATGCAGTCTATGTAAAACCTGGTTTGGTAAGGATGCTGTGATCTGAGTGCATTTATACCTCGGAGCAGATTCTGTTTCTTGATGAGACACTGGCGCTCCGTCTCGGAGATCTCCCGCTTGTTCTGAGCGATGATGCTCTTCAGAGTCGAGTCCAGAAAATCCCTCTGATCTGCCAGGAACTTCTCTTCCTGCGCAGAGAAGAGTCAGGAACCAAAACGAGACACACCGTTGTGCACACAGCTTCAAGAATTTCACTAACCTCGTCTGATTTCATCTGCTGGAAGTTGTTCATTTTGATCTTCAGGCTGTCTTTCCTCTGACTCCTGGGCAGCTTCTCCACTTCTTGTTTGACCTGAGATGAAAAATGTTTCAAATTAGACACAATTCAAAGTTAACTACAACGACCCCAAGTCCTTTATGATTTAAAAACGTCACAAATGTTAATGCATTAGATAATCGATCAGACGTAACAGTTAGAACAAAGACTTTTCAATCTTTGAGATGCATTTTAAAGTTGAATTTTGCATTAGTTTTGAAACGTCGGTGGCGGTCAGGCACTTTTTTTTGCAAAAAAACCTAGTCATAGTTTGTCATTTATTAAAATTTCAATATACAGCTGTAAGTTATTGTTTTTTTAGTTTTTCTCAAAATCAAACATATTGCTACTAGATGTTTACTCTATAGAAAAAAACAAAACAGTCAGTGCATTGATAAACTCACATTTAATATTTTTTTCTGTCATATTATCATCCACAATGCTTTAAAAAAAAAAAATTTCCGTCTAATTTGGTTATCTTTTGATAAAAAAAGCACGTATATATTTCAGAAAATAAGTTATATCTATATATTAAATATATTTATTTATATCATAAAATATATGCATTTATATGAATGAAAGGTTTCAACACTTTCACCGTTCACAAAGTCTTTATTACCACTTTTTATTTTAGATACAGTTCTAGAATATAATTTATGCATTTTAATGTATTTCTCAGTTCATTTCATTATTATAATAATAATAATTATTATTATTATTATTATGGAAAATGAAAGTATTACTCAAAGTAAATAATTACTAGTGACTAATTACATCTTTAACAATGTTATTAAATTACTGTACAAATCACTCTCTCCGAAAATGTAGTTGCTTATTACTAATTACTTTCTAAATCCTAGATCAAAATTAATGAATGATACAAGGAATTAACCTAATTAATGCTTATTAATACTTAATTAACTCACCAAAGTATTTAAAGTGAGAAGGTACATAAAAAGCATGCATTTTAAGCTTAGACTTGTGTCTATGTTGATGCTAAATCCAATACTGTATTGTGTTTTATATTAATGTTCAACAGCCTATACACAGTATTACATTTAATTACATAAGAAGTAAAGAAATAAGAGTAATCCCTTACTAAATTACAGTAACTATGTATTTAGTAACTAGTTTCCCCCTTATAATAAATAGCATTAATAAAGCATTAATGTATTGTTGGCAGTTGTGTCAAGGAAAGTTTGAGAGATCACTGAAATGACAGTAAAGTGCAGTTTTAACTCGGACCTCTTTCTTGCGGTGTTTCATCTGGTCCAGGAACTTGTTGTAGGCTTTCTCTTGTTCTGCGCGGATGCGTTTGCCTTCGTCTCGCAGGTGCACCGTGTGCTCCGTCTCCATTTTCTCGATGGTCTGCTTCTGCTGCTTCTCTAACGTCTCCAGCTCTGTGTCGTAGTATTTCCTCTTGGCCTGTGAGCGATATATATCAGCACTATTCACTGACATTTTATTTAAGAGTGCAATATGTGTCTCTGCAGCACAGAAGCAGTTATAAGTAGCACATTGTATGGGTCACAATTATACTTTTTTTTTTTTTATGCCAAAAATTAAGCACCTTGCAAATTTCCTACCATAGAAATATATCAAAACTTAATTTTTGATTAGTAATTTGCATTGCTAAGAACTTCATTTGAACAACTTTAAAGATGATTTTTGTGCAACTTCTATTAACGTCAGACACTACAGACCAATGCTTTTATTTATTTTGTTCCCAAACTGGGAATTTTAAGTGCAACCATAACATGTCTTCTTTTAGACAGAAAGAAAACATCCAAAAATACACATCTGATGTTTAGATTTCAATTCTAATAAATGTTTTCTTATGCACTGAGCCAAAAGCACTTGCATACACAATAGTCCAGTTCTGTTGCCGTCTATGTATAATAATAAACCATTCACCTGATTTATATAACATTTAATATTTATAGTGAATAATACTATTTATAGTGAATGGGTGCCGTCAGAATGAGAATCCAAACAGCTGATAAAACATCACAATAATCCACAGACAAAAGATGAAACAAATACAGCATTAAGATGTTTTTACGCTGCTTGATCTGTGCAGATTTCTCTCCTGATTCAGACCAGTACACTTTTTCACTGGAGGAAGCGTCTTTATTTGAGTTAAAAACATCTTAATTGATGATGTGAACTGATGGACTGGAGTGCTGTGGATTATTGTGATGTTTTATCAGCTGTCATTCTGACGGCACCCATTCACTGCAGAGCATCCATTGCTGAGATGCTATGACATTTCTCCAGATCTGATGAAGAATCAAACTCATCCTAATCTCAGATGGCCTTGATGGGACAGTGATCTGATGTAGTGTAGCGACTCACGTTCATCTCCTGGTCGAACCTGCGCTGCATCTGCTCCCACTGCTCCTTCAGCTTCAGCGTGAGTAAAGCCTGAGCGCGGTGTTGCTCCTTCTGCAGCAGACGCAGATCTCGCAGCTCCTGACGCCTGCGTGTGTCAATCAACAAACATCACCTGTTACACAACAACCTGTAATCCCAAAACTGCGTGAGATTGCTTCTTCTGTCAAACATCTGTTTGAAATGTCTGTACAATGGAAGCCAATGTGGATTAGTTACTTCTTCTGTGTTCTGCAGACAGTGATACGGCTTAGGAACGACAGCACGGTGAGTAAATGATGAGAGAATACTCACTTTCGGGCGACTGTCCCTTTAAGCGGAACATTTGAAAACACACATGTGACCCCGGAGCACAAATGGTGTATTTGTAGCAATATACAACAATGCATTCATTGTATGGGTCAAAATGATACATTTTAACATTAGGATATTAAGTAAAGATCATGTTCCATGAAGATATTTTCTCTGTTTCCTACCGTAAATATATCAAAACTAATTTTTTTCTCAGTAATATGCATTGCCAAAAACATAATTTGAACAACTTTAAAGATGATTTTTTCAATATTTCAATTTTTTTGCTCCCTCAGATTCCAGATTTTCAAATACTGTCCTCCTCACAAACCACACACATCAATGGAAAGATGATTTATTCAAGATGCATGAATTTCAGTTTTAGAAAAACGACCCTCTTGACTGGTTTTGTGCTCCGGGTCACATGTGAAGTCTCCCGCCGACCCAAGAATGCTCAGAATGTGGCGGCAGAGGAGTCTGACACCCCCAGCTCATTCAGGACATGACTGCACTGACAGCAGAACACCAGAGGAATGTCCCACACTCACATCTAATGTGAAGCCTGTCATACTTCACCAGCACAGAACCAGAAGAGAGAGAGAAAGACATTACCGTATACAAGGCTAGATAGACTAATGTTCTTTGTCTTTATGTAAATATAGCCTTTAATACAATTCATTTAAATAATTATAATAATAAATTCCATATGTATGCCATTCAAAAGTTTAGGATCAGTTTTTTTTTTTTTTTTAATCATCAATGCTGCATTTATTTGATTAAAAAAATATAATGTTTTTAAATATTTGTACAATTTAAAATTACGTTTTGTATTTCAATATATTTTAAAATATAATTTATTTCTATAATGTGTTTATTTCTATTTCTACTCCATTATACAAGTAATGACGTATAGAAGTAACAATGTACACTACCATTCAAAAGTCTGAGGGCAGAGCATCTTTTCATTTTTGTTTTAGATAAATTAATACTTTTAATCAGAAAGGATGTGTTAAATTAATAAAAAGTGATACTTAAGACTTATATTCTTTGAAAATATTGATATTTTGAATAAAGATCGAAGAATCCTGAAAACGTTTCCTCAAAAAATATATCATCCTTGAATCACAGGAATAAATTCTGTTTAAGGTATATTAAAATAGCAAAAATATTTCACATTATTATTAAAAATTTTTCAGTATTTTTCATCAAATAAACGCAGCCTTGATGAGCAAAAGAAACGCGAGAATCTTACTGATGACAAACTTTGAATGGCAAAATCTGAATCTTGATTTTAGGGTCAAATCCGTCCTGTACGAGGTGTTGTTTGTGCTCTCGTCAGGGGATGTAACATCACATGTGAGTTCTCCATCACACCAGAAGATGGCAGAAGTGTGTGTGTGTGTGTGTATCAGCAGCTGAGGTGTTTCACAGCAATCTAGATGATGGATTGATCTGTTTAAGGGAGATCTGATCTCTCCGTTTGTCCTTTAAAAGCAGCCCACTTCCTCCGGCTCCACACAAAGCTTCCCTTGTGTATTTATGTCTCGTTTGGAAAGGACAAGGTCTCGGACCTGAGACTGAAATAGTCTGTTTACTCAGCCGAGATCCAAGATCAAGTGGAAAAATGCTGCTAGGTTTTTTTTTTATTTTTAAGAGTTTGCTAAAGAGCGTGAACTTGCCTGAGGAACCTCATCTCCTCGTCTTTCTTCTCGTCGTCAGAGATGATTTTGGAGGTGGTGACGCTCAGCTCCACACCGTCCACCAGGAACTTACGCGTGCGCTTCAGCGTCTTCTTGTTGTCCTGGAGGAAAGATAAACCAGAGAGAAATGGCAGTGAGGACACGGAGGCTGTCGTGGGTGCGGAAGCAGGATTTTAAAGAACTGGGGATTTAAGAAATACAAATAAAATACACGCAGAAGAAGAACTTGGTGGCAAATTATTAAACAAACCATTAAAATAAACGCAATATTTAAAATAAAATGCATGTTACCTGACGATTTGAACACACTTGAGGTACAGTCAATGGAACAATCCTTATCTAATTTAACTTGATATATATTTGAGTTTAATTCAAATAAACAAATATATACACGAATGTCAAAAGTTGGAGATCAGTCAGTTTTCTATATACATATATATATATATTTTCCCGAAGATAATGTGACACTGAAGACTGGAGGAATTTTGCTGAAAATACAGCTTTGTTTACAGAAATAATTTACAGTTTAACAGATATTCACATAGAAAATATTTCTTTTAAATTGTAATAATATTACATTTTTTTCTGTATTTTTGATCAAATAAATGCAACCTTGATGAGCAAAAGAGACGTCTTTCAAAAAATGTATATATATATATATATGTGTGTGTGTGTGTGTGTGTGTGTGTGTGTGTGTGTGTGTGTATATATATATATATATACACATATATATACATACACACACACACACACACACATACATGTAAACATATACTAAAACAGCACTGATTTATAGACCCAGAGGAATAATGAATGGTTAAACTGGAGCAAGAAAGAAGAAAAGATGAAGCAAAACCATGTGAAGCATGTGAACCGGAAGAAGTGAGACTAAAACCAGTTCTGACAGGAAGTGTTAGCAGCTCAAATATCTATATATATATATATAAACTGTAAATATTTAAACATCATGGAAGTATTTGTTCAAAGTTCATATATCTGGAAGCTTTGTCGTTTGGTTTAATTGGATCATCAGACACTGTTGAAATCGTATTTGATTGGATCTCATTCTGAGACGCAGCAGAGCAAACACTCTCATCCTCTCTAGAAAGACACTGACAGCACGTTTGTCGTTTCTATATCACACTCGTCCTGTGATGTGGTTTCAGCGCGACAGAGACACAATATCCAGACTGTGTGTGTTAGAGTGCATCAGCGCTTGCTTTCTGACGGTGCGTGTCAGAACTGAAGGACAAGAGCTCAGCGTCTGCATCACGCTGCAAATATGACAGAAATGAGCAACGAGGCTGTTCTCCGCAGAACTCAACAATCACCACACAGAGACCGAGGCACAATGCTGAATGCAGCAGAGACAAAGAGCGCTCGGGAGAAATGCATGACGCCAGCCTCACAGACGAGCCGCTGCAAATATGCAACAAATCAATGACTTCATTTACAGTGATGCTCTGTTTCTGAAGGTTACAGTGGAGCACAATACAAGTCCATGAGGGAAGATGTTGATAATACACACACACACACACACATAAGAGCAAGTGTGACATTGCTGTTCCATGCAGAAGGGGAGTTGAGGTTTTGAAAATCATGTTTGTCCACCTGTAAATGAAACATGATTTAAACACAGACTCACCCGTATGGAGATGGTGCCCAGGTCTTTGTTGACGGACATATCCCCGGACAGGTTCAAGCTGATGTCCATGTTCTCACTCGTCACATCAGAGAATCGTTTCGACAACCTGCCGTTTGATAACCTTTCCCCATCCTCTCCAGCCAGTGAGGAGCGGTCGCTCATCACAGACACGCGATTGTTTGGGTCTCCAGTCTCGGTTCGGCTCAGAATGGCATGCGGCTGCTGGCTGGGCGTTTCTCTCGTGCTAAGAGCTTCATCCTTCTCCGGTTTCTCTGAGGCTTGCTCCGATCCGGATGACTCTGAAGGTTCAGGTGTTTTCAGAGATGCTAGCTCTGGCTCTGAGCTAGCGACCGTCTTGGGCTCCTCCTCGGAGGTCGGCGTGCTCTTTCCATCCTCGATGCCGGAGTCCGAGCTGGAGGTCTTGCCTGACGCCTCGCTCTCAGGTTTGTCGTGATCCTCATCTGGAAACCTGTCGCTGAGATCATCCTGGTCTTTCAAAGGGTTTTCGGTGGACGCAGGAGTCCTGGGGTCTTCCTCGAGCTCCATTGGAGCTCCATTGTGGTGATGGTCCCCGTATAAACTGGTCTCACTGGTTTCTGACGGGTCTTTGACGGGCACCTAAACAGAAAGCGGCTTACGTGAGATAAAAGCCTGACAATTTACATTCTTACCATACATTTCCATCATATAGACGTATGTAACTTGAGATGAGCTATAACTAAACAACTTTGATTTTCTGTAAACGCTTAAAGCTGGAGACAGGCCAGAAACGGTCAGTAAACTCGTACACAGCTGCAGGCCTTCTCCCTTATAACGGTGTCCTTGCCAAAACCAGGAACCAATTGTCCTGTGCTTTATTTAACTCTGAAGAAATGTGGACGGCTTGTCCTTTGTTTCATTTTTTGCACATGAAGGCCAGATTTGGAGCGGAGGAGGAAGTGTGCGAGGGGTTATTTTGAAACGCCTGTACCATTGTGTCATGTCAACACGTTTACTGCACACGGCCTCGAAGAGATCTTTAAAGAGAGACGCTGATGTGAAAGTTGGAAAGCTGTTACAGACACATGAGAGGAAGTGATGTCACAACAGCATTGTGCTCTAATGGGACATCGAGGGAAGCCGTGTTGCCAAGTCCTTGGTTTTACAGCAGGAATCATGCTACTTTACACTGTTTTTTTTTTTATAGTGTATAGTTGTGTATTAAAACGACCTGGAGCACTATTTCGGAGTTGAGGGGAAAACATGCAGTTGGGCTAGTTTATTTATTTTAATTTTTTTGCAGACCTGGCAACCATGCAAAAGGACTTCTACAAGTTTTCTGAAGCTAAACGTAAGATTATAGACCGTTTTAAGCCCAAATAAAACAAATGTGCTTACTGTGTATACATTACATACACCGCAGCAATGGTAAAGTTTACATATCTGCATAATTAATTGAGTTCTAAGCATACGGCATATGGACACACCCGCCCTGAATCACAGGATAAACTTTCCACACTTTAACCATTACAGACGTCTGTCTCTCTTCATGCCCCGAGCACTTTTCCATGAGCAGTGCATGTATACAGTGAGAGATGTGTGACTCGTACAGATAAGAGGTCTGCAGGGTCCTCGTCTTCTGCTTCTTCATGATTGTCCTCGATCTCCTCCATCACCTCGGCCTTGGCTTCGGCCACCAGCTCTCTCAGCGGACGGTTGGTCTTCACCGAACTGACGAAGGGATGCTGAAACACAAAGATTATTCACTGTGCATATTAACAATAACACGTCACCTTGAGCAGCACACACAACAAATAACATAAACAGAGTCTGTGTTCTTCTACTCAAAACCCTGCTGTAGTCGAATATAACGTCATGTGACCTCTCAGATTCACTTGAAATACACTTGTGATCAGCAGAATTGGCAGTCAATTACACAAAAAACCAATGAAATGTTGACGTTGAGTGAGTCTGGGGTTTAATTAGGAGAAGAGCGGGTGCTCGGGTACTGAAGTGTGAAAGCAGCAGTGTACTGGAGAGAAACACTGCTCTCATCTATTATTCAGCTGAGTTACACCTTGTTTAATTGAAGCGTCCCAGCCGCCGAGCGTATGTGAGCCCGAGTCAAGCGTTAAAATAATGCAGCCAGAAACATATCAACTACCCTCACCGATGAGCGCAACTACAGCCAATGCATCCCAATTCACATTACCATGCATCCTAAACTGCTTCCCAATTCATAGTTTGCTCAAAACAGCCTGTCCATGTAGCCTGGATGACTGTATAAAAGCTGCCTTTGTGGACATGCATGTGATGCACTTTAATGCATGTGATGCTGTTTTAGGTGTGTTAAAGCCTTGTGACCTCCACCTTGGTTTCAGCGATCAGCTTTAAACTAGAGACTGGTCTATAAAGACTGACGTTGCAGTAAATGTTTGGCACTCCAACAGTCTATAAATTGATATATGAACTCCGCACAGAAAAGCATGCAATGTCACCTTCAGCCCAGCAAACACCTGTCTCCAGGCTGTGTTGTACGCAGCAGAGCGTTAAATGAATATGTAATACGAAACACCCAGAAGAGAGAGTGCTATCAGAGCAGGAGTTACTCTATATTCAGTGGCTGCTCCGCAGGTGTCCAGAATTAACTCCTAGCACATGTGACAACAGCAGGAGAACTACCAGCCAAACATTAGGAATTACAAATAATGCCACATTTTGATATCGCCATTAAAGTTAATTCACAAAAGTTATTTTATATACATAGTGTTAATGTTTCAAATAACTTATACTAATAACTCAAAACGTAAAAATATGGGTTAAATAATGTTCCATTGTTATTCAGCGGAACAGATATATTAATGCAAAAATAAAACAACAAAAGAAAAAAGTGATCAGACTAAATTTCAAAGATTTTGCTGACAGACGCGTTAAATCTAGTGGTGTGGAGGACAGTGGCAAGGATTTAAAATTAATGTTGATTAGTTTATATTAGGACTTAGCTGTGGTTATAAAATAAGCCTTTTAATGATGTCTTATTGTTACATTGAGTAACATTTTAGACATTTTCAAGATACCCCATCTTCTGAGAAAAAAAATTAAATAGACATTTTAAGATACAAATATATATACATATATGTTGTTGTGTGTGTATATATATATATATATATATATATATATATATCTATGTTTATATTAAAGCTGCTATAAATGTTTTATTGTTTTGATGCATGAAACCCCATCTTTAAAGTTGTCCAAATGAAGTTCTTAGCAATGCATATTGCTAATAAAAAATTAAGTTTTGATATATTTACAGTAGGGAATTTGCTAAACATCTTGATGGAACATGATATTTACTTAATATCCTAATCCTAATATCCTAAAAATATATAATTTTGACTCAAACAATGTATTGTTGTCTATTTCTACAAATATACCTGTGCTAAGACTGCTTTTGTGCTGCAGGGTCACATATACTTAGGGAAAAAACTACTAATAAATGCAAAAACTACAAGTGGAAATTATCCACTGAAGGAAAAGCTGTTTTGAGGATTCGAGGATTGTGTTTGTGTCATCGGCACAATCACTGCGCATCATTCTAACAGTTTGATGTAAACTATCGTGTTGCCATTTCTAATCGAATTTCCAGCAGGTTTTGAAGCCGGTTCAGAACTAATTAGGGCCGTTTTCATTTTGTAAACTCCTCAAGTGCTCAGTTCAGCGGAAGGGTGGAGGTGGAGAAATCTCCTAAAGGAAGAATGCAAATTGCTGTAATTCCCTTCATCCAGCAGCACAGGAAGCCTTTGGGGTTTGTGGCGGCCGTTTCCTTCACACGCATTCATTTGCACATACTACGGTCTCAAAATACCTTCGCGTTAAATTACACGAGAGCAGCGGTGATGTACAGTATGTGGACACGTGACCCGTCCATGTGTGCGATTTCTTACTTCTAGAAGCTGAGCAGCCGTTGGCCTGGTCTCAGGGTTTCGGTCCAAAGCTTTTTTCAGGAAATCCTTGAATTCCATCGACCTGAAATATACAAAACCATTAAACATTCGCCCGAGAGGGGGATATAATCGTATTCAGTCATATTCTAGACGTGTTAACTGCTATAAATCTAAGAAAAAGGACAGGACAGCCCATCTTTGGAGGGAGTCTCACAGTAATGATGCGAGTCACTGAAATCGTTGTGGCTCACCACTTGGCCGGCTGCTCCAGGGTGGGAGGCTCAGACTTGGCGATCTTTAGCAGGACCCTCATGGGGTTCAGCTCGTGGTGGGGCGGCTCTATCTGAGCCAGCTCGATCAGCGTGATGCCCAGAGACCAGATGTCGGCTTTGTAGTCGTATGGAGCGTCCTTCATGGTCTCGCACATCACCACCTCTGGAGCCATCCTGAACATACAAGAGACATTCTGTAATGTCTGTAAGCAGGACATTCCCAGTGAAGGGAACAAGTATTTGGTACTTGGTACTTGTAATTGGATTACAGTTACTTTTTTATGGATTACATGATTACATATCATTCACACAAAGACAGTAAATATTCATAATGTATTGAGTCACACCACTTCTTATTCAGTTTCTTAATAAACAAACATACATACATATACATACATAAATATTACTGCTGTCAAACGATTAATCACATCAAAAAATAAGAACTTGTTTACATAATATGAGTGTGTACTGTGTTTTTCATTAAGTATATATAAATACACACATGCATGTATACATTTAAGATTAATATGTTATATTAGTATATTAAATAAGTTTATATATGATATGAATTATATAAATATATTCATGTAAATACATGAATATATTAATTTCAAAAATATACTGTATGAGTTTATATTTATATATACATAATAAATATACACAGTGCACACACATTATGTAAAAAACTTTTTGGATGCGATTAATCCCGATTAATAACTTGACAGCAATAAAAAAGAACGAACAAAAAAACAATCAAAATACATTAAAAAAAAAAAATTTTAAACACTGTTTAAAAATTTAAAACGATTTAAAACCATGTTTCAACAATTTCAATGCTTTCACCATATAAATATATGAGACTATTAATTATTCAAGCTGTTGAATAATACATCTTCATCATATTCAGTGATTATTATTATCACTAATTATTAATCTGCGATAGGGGACCACAATACCTGTCAGCTTTGAAATAGAGATTTATACATTATCTGAATAAATGACCTTTCCATTGATGTGTGGTTTGTTATGATATGACAATATTTGTCTGAGACACAACTATTTGAAAATCTGGAATCTGTTTGAGAAAATCATCTTTAAAGTATGAAGTTCTCGGCAATATATATTACTAATCAAAAATGTTTTGACGTATTTATGGTAGGAAATTTACAAAATATCTTCATGGAACATCCAAATTATTTTTGGAATAAAATAAAAATTGACCATTTTGACTCATACAATGTATTGTTGGCTATTGATACAAATATACCTGTGTTACTTATGATAAATATTTAAAGTCTGGACAAAAATATTTAAAACCTGGAAGACTTTAGTCATTTAATGTCACATTTGAAATCTTTCCTAAGCTTTTTTGTGAGGCGAACAACTTTGACCTAAAATATTTACTTGTAATATTTACCCCCCCCCCCCAAAGATTTCAATAATTTATATCCAAGGTAATCTAAAAGTTTAATGCAATCAGACTACATTACCTAATATGTAATATTTTGTCATGTAATCTGTAATTGACTACAAATTGTAAGTCATCTACTAAAAACTGTTGGCCAGTAACTGAAAGAATTTACTACAATCCACTAATAGAATTGATAACGTTTGTTTACGAGTCAGATAAAGCCCTTGAAAGGAAGTACAAAGATAAGAAAGATATTTAATATCAGGACATTCAAACTGAACTCTAGTTAATGATTGCTTTAGTCCTGTGGGACACAACAAACCCCTACCTTTCTATTAGTTTGATCGGAATTCATGAAATGTGTAATTATTAATTATAAGTCTGTTTTGTATAATTATATCATGCATTATGGAGTGCCAAAATGATTGAGCTCAGTTTAAGCAGCACATGAAGCGATCATCTCTTCCTCTTTACTACTAGTTATAGCACAAAATAAACATGAGTGAACATCTGAAGGTGTTGATGAAGACGTTAATAAAAGATAGCACTTAATCTGTTAACTGTCACCCATCCACTCTGTGGGACGCCTACATTTACTTCACTATATTACAATTAAATCTAATCTAATCTTGACAAACTATATATTGTTGGAAAGGTCTAAGACTCCCAAATATATATTTTTCCAATGTTTTTTGTTAACAATTATGTAGGAAAAGTAATCGATTAAATTATGACAAGAGTGCACCCTCAAAAATCTAAAATATAACTGGAGTTTTGACCTTTGTTTAAAAAAAAAAAAAGACTTCTTTGTTGCCTTTTTCTCTATCACATTTTAGAAATCATCAGAAGTTATATATCGACTGAAAACTTAAAATTGCAAAATTCATCCTTTAAAACCCATTTTAAAATCAGACATTGCATTACCAAGTAAATGGTACATCAATATCATGTTAAAAAAAATATTTTCATTCATGAAGTATAAAAATTTAAGTTTGGATCGTGCACTACAAAGTCAATGTTCAAAAATTTGAGTGACAGTTAAGGGGTTAATAGCAAAAGCACTTACCAATATGGCGTCCCAATAAAAGAGTCTCGTCGTTGAAGAGTTTTGGTGTTTTTTGCAGAAACTCCAAAATCCGCTGTAACAAAAATAGCAGATAATGTTGGATTACATGAATATTTCATCCCCGTTTCAAAAAGGCCACATTATAATCTGTAAAACCTATAACATATATTTTATACTATTTTACATGTTGGGGTTCGTAAGATTATGTAATGTTTTTAAATTAAAGAAGCCTCTTCTATTCACCAAAGCTGCATTTGTTTGATTGAAAATACAGTAAAAACTGTAAAAAATTTCTGTGTTTATATCTGTTAAAGAGTAATTTATTTCTGTGATGCACAGCTGTATTTTCAGCATCATTCCTCCAGTCTTAAGTGTCACATGATCTTCAGAAATCTGAATAATATGATGATTTGCTGCTCAGGAAACATTTGTGATCATTATCAATGTTGAAAATAACAGGAAGTTACTTCAAATAGGAAAAAAATAACTTACAATATTAGTGGTTTGAGCTGTATTTTTTAGCAATTCAATACCATTTTGTTTGGTTTTTGGTGGTGGGGGGGTCTGCCTAGCATGCATGTATTATTCTATATGTATATTATGCTATATGGATATGTATTTCTGTGTCAGCTATGACATATACGACTCCTCAGTCATGTGTGGAGCAGATGTGAAGCAGCATTCAGAGGGAATAATTTGCTCATTCAATCACTAAATCCAGTGAGACTTGAGCAGAGCAGTGTAATGAAATATTATGAGTCAGCTCTTGGCAAACTGTGGTACTTTACAACACAACTTTCATACAAGGTTTCAAGGAAGTGTGGAATGTGTGTGTGTGTGTGTGTGTGTGTGTGTAAGGGTGTGAGAAAGGTCAAAAGAATTAGTAGGAGATCTTTTGCTCTGTAACAAACCCTACCTAAAAAGCCTTTTAAGGCACCACAGCTGCACACCTGATCACTTTAATATGGCCTTTGCTGAATGAAAGAATTAAATGAATGGTAATGTATTATTATGGCTTCCACAAAAATATGAAGCAGCAAAACTACTTATCAACACTGAATCCACTAATCAGAAATGTTTTTTTTTAGCAGCAAATCTTCATATTAGTATGATTTCTGAACGATCATGTGACACTGGAGTAATGACGCGGAAAAATCACTTATTTTTACATGCAAAAATGATATTTTTAGTGTAATTGTATCCAATACATAGAGCCTTGGTTGGCATAAGAGTGTTCTTTAAAAAAAATAAAATTACGATAAAATACAATTAAAAAAAAATACAAAAATAAAATCTTAGTACAGAGTTGTTTCGTGAGTATTCCAAATCAATCATGTTTTTTTTCCAATCCATTTAAAAATCTAATTAGAAAGAGTTTATGTGCTTGAGAAAAAAAGAAAAGAAAAGACAAATGATACCAAATATATAGCTTTTTCCAGAAGAGAAACCTCAGCACAAATCAACTTGTTTAAATTTCATAATCATGGTTGTCAGTTTTAAACCGCACCCAACTGAAATCAAAACGATGCGTCAGACTGATTCGTCTACATACGAACCTAGCTTGATGTCTCCGTCCAGTGTGAGGAGAACGTTTCCAGCCTTCAGGTCTCTGTGGATGATCTTCATGCTGTGGAGATACTGAAGAGCCTCCAGCATTTGTTTACAGACCACCTGAATCTGAGGCTCTTCAAGACCCCTGTCCAGCTCTGAAGGACACAAACAATAAACTCTTCAGACCAGTGCGTCAAACACTTGAAAAGAAAAAAGCTATTATATTATATAAAGCCAAGTTGAACCCTATTTTTTATTATTAAAAGGTATTTTACAATTAAAAATTAAAAATCTGTCAAATGTCAAACACACAAAACATGCATATTCAATAAACTTTAGGAGGCAGGGCAGTTTAAGCAAAGTCAATGAACTTTAAGTGACCTTGACTGGCTCGTTAATAAAACACCCAAAATAATGCAATATCCTGTTTAAACTTCAGAGAAAAATGAGTTTGCCTACTCACCCATGAGCTAATAACAAAAGATAATCAAAAGGAAGCAGGGGGCTTTTATAAAAACGAAAACATTAAGGGAAGCAACAGGAGATTCAGGTCTTACCTAACATTGTGGCATCGACTGCACCTCCGGGGCAAAACTCGATCATTATCTGTGGGGGGTAAATGAGGTACAACGAGAGATGCTTTAGTTCAGGAAAGAGATTTCTGGCTGATTCAGAAACAGAACTCAGTGGAGTTGAAAGAAACGAGTCACTTGATATAAACAGGAAAAGGTGGTGCAGTGCATGGGAATAGAACAATGTCAGACTGATCCAGTTTATTTGAGAATTAGAGGAACGAACGTCATGACTTGTTCACTCATACAAAAGTTTGGGATTAGTAATATTTGTAATTTTTTAAGAATTCTCTTCTGTTGACCAAGGCTGCATTTATATAATCAAAAGTACAGTGAAATCTGTAATATTGTAAAATATTATTACAACTTAAAATAGATGATTGCCATGTAAATATATAGTAGAAAATAAAATGTATTCATGTGATCAAAGCTGAATATTCAGCATCATTACTCCAATCTCTTTTTTTGTCGCATGATCCTTCAGAAGTAATTATAATATTCTGATTTATTATCGGTGTTTGTAACTGTTGTCTTTTCTATCACATTTGATTAATTTAACACATCCTTACTGAATACAATTATTAATTTCTTTCAAAAAAAAAAAGAAAAAAAAAAAAAGAAAGAAAGAAAACTTACTGGCACCAAATTTTGGAACAGTAATGTTTTGGTAAAAAAAAAACGAGTGCTTTTCCAGTTTAGCAATGTTAAAATATTTAACAAAGGGGCGGGGTTAGGGTTGGCTGGCCCACTCACAACTGCTGCTTCTGGAAAAAAATTGTGTTTAAACGCAGGACATCTTTCCGAGCACATCAACCGGGAGACTTTCCAGAGCTTCAGCAGAACATCAGTTAACTGCGGTCAGATGAGATGTCAGGCCATGATAAAACACGATGCATATAAGATCCGTGTCACCCTCAGCAGCGGGACCTCTTAAAGTAATAGCAGCCAAAACAACCTAATAACCAGGTCTGTTCATCAAAGAACACAAGAAAAAGAGGGAATCAGTAACATTTGTAGTTTTAAGGATTTGTCTATATTTAATTTAATGTAATGTAATGTAATGTAATTTAATTTAAGGGCACAGGTAAATAAGACATTTATTTAAATAGGTTTATATGAAGATGGCTTTATGTTCACATAAATTAGAATTTGCTATTTTCTTTTATCTAATAAAGGTTAAAATTGATAGATCTCATTTATACTGTACTGTTGAATAGCTATAATCAATTGTCAAATTCATAGAGACATCAGTATTATTGGTATCGGTGATACTCGCCTGCAGTCATAAAAACAAAAAGATACAACTAAACAAATATTTTAAAACAAAATGCTGTTTTTATGTTTTATATATTTATGTATATTTGATGTGAAATTATTGCAATATAAAAGTGTATTTAAAAACTTTAATATTAGGTAAGATTAATCACCATTAACCGTGATTCATTTCAGAAAACAAATAAGAAAATGATTCATAAAAAAAGAATGTTAACACTAATACAAAAGATTTCTATTAAAAACAAATGCTGTTTTTTTTTTTTTTTTACTTTTTATTCACCGAATAATCCTGAAAAAAAGTACCACAGGATCCAAAAATAAATAAATAATTAAGCAGCACAACTGCTTAAAAAAAATAGAATTTTAAATTGTCATAATATTGGGGAAATGGGGGAAGTCGTGGCCTAATGGTTAGTGATTCGGACTCATAATCCAAAGGTTGCAAGTCTGAGTCTTGGGCCGGCAGGAATTGTAGGTGTGTAGAGTGAATGGACAGCACTCTCTCCACCTTCAATACAAAGACTGAGGTGCCTTTGAGCAGGACAACGAACCCCCAACTGCTCCCCGGGCGCCGCAGCATAAATGGCTGCCCACTGCTCTGGGTGTGTGTTCACAGTGTGTGTGTGTGTGTGTGCACTTTGGATGGGTTAAATGCAGAGCACGAATTCAGAGTATGGGTCACCATACTTGGCTGTTTGTCACGTCACGTCACTTTTTAATTTCATATAAGTGTTTTCACTGTATTTTTGATCAAATAAATGCAGCCTTGATGAACAGAAAAAACTTATTTAAAAAACATGAACTTGAACAGACTACTGTATGTGCTATAGTTTGAAAAATAATACTCAAATCACTCTTATTTCGATGGAACCTGAGTTATTCAGTCTTTGCATGTATTTCTAGATTGTGCAGATTTTTCAGTTTTTATTCCTCTATTTTAATATTTACAGAGTGTGTGTAAAAAAAAAAACAACAACAACAAAGGATTAAAGATTAGGGATGCACGATATTAGATTTTTGCCGATATCCCAAACTCTTTTTACAGATAGCGGTACATTTCCTTTTGTTTGGAAACAACACCAAGTCTCTCCTGTATAGAGATTCTAAACAAATATTTTTTTTTACATTTTGGTTAGTTTTTAACAAAAACTTGTTTGTTAGAATTTAAATAAACAATGATTAATTTATTTTATAATAATAGTACATTGAAAGCTTTGAAAATAATTATAAATCAACTATAAATCAATTACTTTTTTCAGAGACTGATAACCTTAACTTTTTCATTTTTTTATTTAGCATTTGAAGATGGTCTAAAGAGTTGTAAACATTCTGAAAATCTTTCAGAGCTCATAATCTGTTTTAAATTCCATTTAAATAACCTAATTATGTCGATCTAACACTTTTTCTTTTTTCAAAAGATGGATTTTTTAGCTTTTTTAACCTGCCTCTAGCAAAATATATTAAGTTAGGCCCCATAATAATTCAGTATCATAAACTCTTATATCATGTAAACAGGAATGCTATGACATGACTAACAAATGTCATCACGTTCAAATGACAAAGATACACAATATCTCTAATGTGTGTGTCAAAGCTGTTGATTAACCTCAACTTGATAAGCTCAACATACAAAAAGCCTTGCCATATGTTGCAAATGATAACCACTCTAAATCATTTTGTTTTTGCAGTCAAAGCAAATTCCTGAGTCATTAGACAATTTCTCAGCATTTTCTCAATGCTTTCTCCAGATTAATGGGATAACCGCCTACCTACGTGAGCCAAGAAAGCCTACACCATACATCGCCAGCCAAAATAATAATGGACCAAGATCTTCACATACTGTAGTTTGGCTGTCACTCATATGAATTTACAAGTTCTCCAAACAGTTCCAGAAAGATCCTTCAAGATTTCTATACAAATATAACAGAAGTAAGAGGAATTTCCTCTGGAACTGAGAAAGAGCGACTTCGGGAGAGTAAAACTTAAGGAATGTGTCACTAATATCAAGCCTGTCAATCAATCTACACTGACCTACTTTAAAATGAATCTTCATGCTGCATGGTCATGGTTTCGACACGTTTTCATGTTTGACATGCTTAACTGATGAGATGCGCATGACAATCGCGTTCAACTATTGCACATCCCTTTATCAAATGTACACCAAAGTCCATTTTTTACATATAAATAGCATGCCAAATTGAAAAAAAAAACATGCTATTGATATGAACTTTCATGAGTTTGGGTTGGACATACATGTGTACGCTTTCTACATACTGTAAGTTTCCTAGAGGGAGAGTGGTTTAAGAAAAGAAAACTCAAAGCGCTAAAAGAAACTTTACTTAGCACAGAATTTTATCTTTGTGTCTCTGGAACATTTGTGTTGGTGCATATTCATATTGTTATCAGACTAAGGAGCCAACTTTAACCTGAGCATGTGAATATTATTGTTATTTTCAACATTAAGATGTGAGACAATATAAACATGATAAATCCAGGCCGACTCCAATGTAAGTACGTTCTGTAGTGTAATTGACATGGTCTGATATATTTTCGTTTGCTCTGTTTGAGTTTTAATGCTTTTGTGTTTTATATATATTTTTACACGTTTTCTAAGAAAACCCTGAGATACAATGTTGTGTTGGGTAAGAATGTGTATAATGTCGAATCATAAGCTGGTTTAGAAATGGTGACAAAAACTAGATAAAAAAACATTTCTAATTAAAAGCCATTTAAAAAAAACTAATATTTAAATATTTGTTTTTTATGAGCCCAAATGCCCATCCCTAATCAATATGTAATCACAAGTCATTCCAAAACACATACTATATAAAATTAATGAATGTAAAAATACAAGGCGGCACAATAGATGTTATTAAACTAGTCCATGTGACTTTTGTGCTATACAGTTAAACTCTTCTGGAGTCATATGATTACAATGTATGAGGAAGAGGCCTAATTTTTCACTGCCATTCTTCAAATTCACATGGTTTTGGAACAGCATGATTAATGAAAACAGAATCTTCATTTTTGGCTGGACTACTCCTTTAGGAATGTACTTTGAGAGATTCTTCAGTGTTTAAGTAGAACAGCAGAGTTTGTAAAGTCTTGTAAATCCTGAGAAAAAACTGCAAAAGTACTCAAAACTATTTGTTCATGGAAATACTGTCCCGTCAAAGCAAAGCCCACCACCCTCATGTCTCGACCCCTGTAGACTGGAAAACACAAGTGTCTGTATATTTAGTGATGGAGGCGATAACACAATGACACAAGGTTTCATGACTGCCTCCAAGATACATAAACCACATACCAAAGCAAAGAGACATGGCATCAATCCAACAAACCAATGCACAATCCAATAAAACTGCTGCTTTCTATGATGGACAGCAACTTCACTCCTGAATCCCTCCACTTATACAATTAAACCAAAACTTATTCAGACACATGTCTCACATCATCACAGTTTATTCTCTACAGTTTAGAAAATGGTCATTAAATATAAAAAGAACTCAGAGTTGAACAGTGTCAGAACAAATTAATCTTGATAATGTCAAAAACTTTGATAGAAAGTAGGGGTGCTCCGATCACGATCGGCCGATCGTTAATGCGCATCTTGTCAGTAAAGCCGGTTTTCTAATCAGCGGTTAATTCCATCAGGTGCGTGATTTCTCATAGAGCAGCTGTTACTACACAGAGCCGTTGTTAATAGAGAAGATGGGCCAATAAACGCTGAAAATTAACTTGATTTGCGCATCTTCTCTATTAACAACGGCTCTGTGTAGTAACAGCTTCTCTATGAGAAATCACGCACCTGATGGAATTAACCGCTGATTAGAAAACCGGCTTTACTGACAAGATGCGCATTAACGATCGGGCCGATCGTGATCGGAGCACCTCTAATAGAAAGGTATGAAATGGATTATAATCAGCCAGCAATTATTCAGCTGTTAAATAAGTAGACAACTAAATAATACCAATTTAGGTCAACCAATTACCAAGCAATGCTTAATTGTGTTAAGTCGGTGGTGTAAAAAATGTTGGTTATGTGGTTATCAATTGGCCTTTGGTTTCTGGATAAAGTGACATTGGGTTTCACTTAGTAAATGCACACATGCACAAAATCTGCATACATTTTACAAACAAGTCATGATTCATCAATAAGCTTCATGCAAAACTTTACACATGAATGCAAAAATCACATACTCTAACTAGCCTTAAAAATGTGTCTAAAAAAGTCTCTAGGAAATATATACTGGTCTCTAGATATGGACTGGGACATGGCTCAGGATTCAAGCCCAAGAATACAGTTTAATAACCTTAACAACAAAATTTTATAAGGCTGACGTCACTGACCAAGTTTGCCTGTGTCATGATCATACTATTAAATAACTGCTGTATGTTCCATAAAGGGTGTTTCCTATGGCCAATGACTCTTGGTTAGTATCCAGCATCCCCGTTACCCTACAAAGGACGAGCTGTTTGCAAAACGGCTGGATAGATGAATGAATGCTGAATGACAGCAAATAAAGCCACATCTACTGTGTACTACATAAAAGACTCCCTTTCAGCATATTCATTATTGTCCACATTGTCCAATGAGTCAATGGCCTGACAGATAATCCAGGTGTTTTTCAAACAATACACACATGACTGTGTTTGCAGAGAGAATTTACAGGAAGAGCATTTTAAGAGCTATTATAAACACGATCCTGAAGATATTACAGAAAATACAGTGATCACAGACCATTTTTGTCTATTTTGGTATATATTACAAATATCTCAAATAGTATACTTTTTGTGCCATATGGGGTATAACGTTTTTTTTTCACTTTAACATTTCAAAATCAATGTAAATTTAGATATTCAATCTGGACAGATGGATGGATGGATATAATATAATGAAAATTAAACTTCAGTGTCACCTGAATTACTACAAACTGGATAAACCATCTACATCATTTGTTTGCTTTCTGAAATGCGTGGAATCTTTCAAATGACACACCGATGCCCACAGGCACAGAAGGGCAGAATAACAGGTCAGACAACATTAACAAAGTCAAATTGTGAGAGGTTGAGCAAACACACACACACACACACGCAGGTGAGATTCCTTGAGTGCTTACACACACACACACATACACACACACACACACACACACACACACACACACACACATCTCAGACAAACGCAACAAGAGGTTAAACAAACAGAAACGACTGAGGGTTTAATGAGACAATTCCTCAACACTGTTAACAGCTGTCAGAGTCAATAAATACTCTAACTCCACTGATTCCGGACATGTGCCCTGAACCTTATTCAACCTGCTAAATAATTAATTACGATGATTATCACTTTCCCCTCACTGGCACAGAGCTCCACTTTACATTTAGATGCAACAGATGGCTAAAGGACTTTATCCAAGAGCCTGCAGAGAGATGAGCTACGATAATGATCATGGATTTTCCTTGATGCTTTAAAATAAAAGATTTAGATGTAGCATGTTAACCTGGAATGGAAACTTTACAGCCACCTGCCTACTATTTAATAGCATGTGATACAGCATGAAGTAAATAATAATTTATGTGTTCAACACTATTACACTTCTTTGTTGTCTCTGCTATCAATAACAATAGAACCATCACAGAAAATTGTAATGGTTTCACTACAAACATTACAAACGATCCACTTTTAACCATTAAAAATTGGTTTTCTGTAGTGTGTTTTAGGACATAAGCCACCAATAGAAGGTGACCAATTACCAGACCCAAAGGATCCATTACAGTTTCCATTAAAACCAATACAAGTCCCATTATAACCAGTAAAACCATTAGATTTTGTAATGGTGTCCACTGTTTCTTTTTTTCAGCAGGGGTAAAAACCTTGAGTAACACTGACTTGAAGTTCAGATTATAGCCATATAATGTTCTTCACGGGACGTAATGTTTTCAAATAGTATACTAATCAGCAAAAACATCCTATTGTTGACCTTTGCTGAGACACTAGACTCAACATTCATTACTGATAATGTCGAGGCACACTGAACTGAAGCAGACAGTGTGTGATGGCGATAAAGAGGATTAGAGAAGATTACGCTGGCGGTGAGCGCACAGATGGAGGAGAGACAGCAGTCCTTCATCCGGCTGTTTAATTGGCTCTTAGGAGCGACAGCTTACAAGAGTTCAGAAGATCCCATGACCCGCGAAGATACGAGGCCTGAGGCATGAGGCCAGAGATCTTCAAACACCTGCTACTTGTTTACACGGCTGCTGACCCCTACACTCTTCAGGCGGTAAAAAAAATAAGTTATACCTGTAGGTGTTGCTATATTTTTTTACATATATGTATGTAAAGGCAATCCACAGCTAGCTGTACAAGGTTGGGGGTTTAGATTCCCCAGGAACACATGATAGGTAAAAATTAATAGCGTGAATGCACTGTAAGTCGCTTTGGATAAAAGTGTCTGCTAAATGCATAAATTTAATTTCATTTTAATTTAATAAATCTGAATAAATACAAAGTAAAAGTAAGTTTGCCAAAAAGGTCTGCCAGTTCAAATCAAATCAAACATTACACATACATAACAGTTCAGTATCTAGTTCAACCAAATGCTTGATGTCTGAGCATCTGCATCACCAGATACAGTGAAGTCAACATGACACACTCCAGTTAAAAAGAACAAGTGCTCGTTATGTTTGACGACAAGTGAGCAGCTATTTCCTTTCACAAAACAAAACCCCACAAACATTCCCATCTGAATGCAGTTCATCGAGAGAGAGATTTTACGACCAGACGCCTCGTCCACACCCAGATATGTTCGTCTCTGACTGTGAAGGATTGCGATTACGGGCGTCTACTGATGACAACAGAACACACCTATTACTATAGTATGACAAAATGCAAATTTGACAAGTGTCACTGCTAATTATAAACATTTCTATTACTAATCTATCAAACATTTGCAGTTTAAAAGCTATCTATAAATCAACAGAGCACTGCGGTTATGACGTATTTTGTAGAACAACTTGGAAGTTACCTAATAGGATTTTCCATTGGCTTTTGGATGCCTGTGGAAAATAAGTTCTTTGACCAACAATAGATTATGATTCTTACACATTTTGTTCAACACGACAATCTTCACAAATAAACTCTGCTTTTACATACATTTACATACATTGGACAGAAGCTGTTATTAATGAACTACACCTCGGTCACATGACAACCTTAATGTTTGACAAGGCATTCAGTCTTTATCTTTCAGTCTTAAGTTTGAGTTAGCGAATCATAGCCAGAGACCTTATTTTCAGCATGTAGCTAAAAAACTATTCAAAGAAACTAATCGAATTAATCAGGGCAATGGAACCGGAAGCGCTGAAATGCAATCTTGTTTTTGGGTTTTGGCCTGAAAAAAGGTCATCCCTGCATAATTTTATAGAATAATATCTTGAGTCCAGCCAAAGTCTGCATGCTGCCATTTCTTTGAACACTGAACATCCAGTTTGCTTCTTTTCTGAAAAGTTTAATTCTCAATTGAGAATAGGGAATCAACTTCTGTAAAGTGTTCAGCCACTGATCCCACCCTGACGAACTATGTGAACTACTGAGCTTAGCAAATCATTTACACGTTATAAAAACGTAACAAAATTCACACAGCAGTAGAATATGCTTTCAGAAGTAAATATGGTTACATTCATGCACTGTTCAGTTATTAACAAGAGTGACAAAAGCATTTTATAAACTAACCGACAGCTTTAAAAGACTCCGAGAACAATTTCATTAAATCTCGTCTGTTAATCATCAATTCTCATTAGAAACAGATTATGCAGGTTGCTCTGTCACTGCAAATGGTTATCATGAAAAATATAATTATGCATGTATTTCAGTGAAACGATAAACACTATGCATCTACGATATGGTTAATGTAAAGCTAGATATTTGATATTTGGTAATTGAATATTAAGCTGTCAAACTTGCATATTATCTGTAAAAATAGACACTTTTGTTGCATTTTATGCCAATGGTGAAAGTTGTAAGTTTGCATGTCTGTAAGTCAAATAAAATATTATTATTTATATCCGTTTAGATATTATATTAATATCCCTTTAGATTTTAATAATAAACCTATCAATCTCTGTGTAAAAATGATGATCTCAAGTAATTTAACCCCCATATGAATAACTCCGTAAATATTCCTCCATGACATTTAATATTTTGGCTTTCTTCTTCATTTATGTATATCTTTCAGAGGTTGATTTATCACTGAATGATCAGATGAGGGTGTGTCTCCAAACATGATTAATTTAAGCTCACTGAGTAATTCAGAAACTATGTCACACCTTGTAGTGCTCAAGAAAGCTATTTTTTAACATCTTACCGACAGTTTGTTGTCGTAGAAGAAGGCATCGAGCAGTTTGACGATGTACTGATGGTCGCAGGATGCTAAGATGTCGATCTCCACCATGTAGTCCTCCAGCTCCTCTTCACTTTTGGTTTCAATGACTTTGGCTGCAGCTAGTGCACCGGTTTCTTTATTCTGGGCCTGAAAAACAAAGCAGCTCCGCATCAAAACAAAGTCGGTGTTATACACATGATCTCATGCTGATATTCCTGTTTCATGCTGTTTCAGGCCTTTAGTTCTCTATTAGAGTTAAATAATGGCCATTACTGCTGTTTTACTGCAGACGCTGGGTAAAGGTTTGATGGGTGTTTGAATGGAAAGAATTTGGCAAAAATAAGAAATTATATATATATATATATTTTTTTTTTACATGCATCAATGAATCAATGCAAGTAAGAGTGTTAATGATGAATCTAATAATAATAATAATAATAATAATAATAATAATCTACTTTAAAATGTGTTAAGTTCTTACGTTGTACTTTTATAAGATTCCATGTTTTATATGAATTGTATCTGTATTCTTCTATTTTATCCTGGTTTAATGTTTCTAAAAAACTTTTATAAAAGTTTAATGATTCCTAAAAAGAGATGTAACCAGCAAGTAAAAAGTAATCAAATTATAACACACATATATATATATTAGTGCTGTCAATCGATTAAAAAAATTAACTAATTAATCGCACAATTTTTTAAAATTAATCGCGATTAATTGCAATTAAAAGACTGAAACTTTTTGGATATGTAAATGTAAAATGTAAATAATTAATGTAAACTCAAGACAAAGAAACTATTTAAATTCAAAATATGATTGTTTATTGGAATTTTTGTTTAACTTGTAACACAGATTTTCTCATGTAAACAACATACCTGCAATAAACCATCAATATCCTCCAAATTAACTGTTGGCTTGAAAGCCATATTTATTACAGAAATAAAAACACAGGCATGCAAGTACCATTTGAATTTCAAAACAATCAATGCCAATAAAAAACAAAAATGATTTCCATGCTGAATTCTAAGTGGACTGCAAAAAAATTCCAAAGTATAGTCATTGCCAGTGCTTTAAGTGGGCCGGTACGCACCTGTACTCAGTACCGCCACTTCCAAATATAGCTCTTGAGCGTACCGCCACCTCTCCGTGCGCCCAGAACGTGCTTGTAGCGTACCGGTACGCTCATTTGGACATCTGTTTTAATAGAGGTTTTAATCTTTTACCTGCACTGCCGATTTTCAGAGCGCCCTTCACAATGCAAGCTTCCTAATTCATCCCACCCAGAGCAGAAACTACATTACCCATTCACCCTTAAGTTACACAAGTGAATAGCGCATGTGTCGCTTTTCCCACTGTTAAGTGTCAACAACTCAACGTGGCCGGAGAAGGTGTGTGAAACTCGTTGTGAGTTATACTAAAGCAAAATCTTGAGTATTTATTGTCTGATAAACATTAAAAACTGTCTGCGGAGGTTGAGTCGTCCTGCAGCCCCCGCTGGCTGTTCATTGGCTGCAGCATCTTTTTTCTAAGTTCTAAAAAAATACCGTAGACGGCAAGGCACAAATTTAGATATTCATTTATCTAATTAATCTATAGCCTATGCACAAAGACAATATGATCTTTTTGTCCCCTTTTTGTTTTAAAGCTTGATGAAGAGAGAGAGCGCAAGTTGCTGCAGCTGAGGAGGACAGTGATGCACGCGCACAGGAGTGATTGACAGTTCGCGGCACTGTGTACAAAAAATACTCCGCTACACAATTATTTTGTTATTTTCGTTTAAGCTTATTAACGTTAGCGTCACAGAAAGGTCTGATTTACGCACTGTTACAGTCATTGTTTTTTTGTTTTTTTTTAACAATGACATTTGAGTTCATGATTTTAATGTTGCTGTTTCTTGTGGCAGACTAAATGAAGAGTAATGTTTCTTGTGGCAGACTGAAGAGTAATCCGGCAGAGTTTTATACTGAAACTTTCCGTCTAAAAGTCCTTCCTTGGTCTTATCCATATTTCTTTGCACGTTGAACACACATAGGCCACAACTAGAAATAAAAAAAACTGCAACCGCGTTAATTGCGTTATTTTTTTTTAACGTGTTAAATATTTCAAATTAATCGAATGCGTTAACGCGCTAATTTTGACAGCACTAATATATATATATATATATATATATATATATATAGATAGATTTTTTTTTTTTTTTTACTTTCTTGAATAAAGTTGTGTGGGTGCACACATCTATAATCTTATTCATTTTATTCAGTATTTCGTCATATATATATTTCATAGTTATTAATTACAAATATTCATTTTTTTTTCAAACTATTATAGTTAGTGGTATTTTTTATAGCTATTTTTAGGATGTAACTCATAGCTTTACAGAAAAGTATGTTTCTACAATATTTAGTAGTAGCTTATCAGTGGTGACTATCAGGTTATGTGCATATTACATACATTTTCTGAAAAATTAATACAAGCCGTAGTCAAAGAGACTACAATTAATTTTGAGGAGTAACATTTTAAACTGTGAACAAACCTTGATTTGCCATAAAAATCCAATTACCTTTATTTATTGCATTTTTGTCACAAGAAAAAACCTAAACATCTTTAATTTTTCAAATGCTGAGGAGCAATCCATATTTTTTTAGAATTGTGTCATGCATTTCCAAATAAATGTATACAGTCAAACAGAAATAGTCTTCACGTATGAGATTTGAGAAACATGTTGTTAGTATGCAGCGTTAATCGAGGTGGAGTCGGTCATTGTGGTTAGATGTTTTTAGAGGAAACCGTGTTGCCAAACCACTCAAAAAACAAGACTTCCGCTTTTTTTCAGCAGACATGATTTGGCACAACTAACAGACAGTAAGACTTGTGTACGTTTAACTGTGAGAAAATGTAGCACAGAAGAGAATGAAAGTAGAACAGGTCGAGATTGCTAGTTTAGTTTCATACAAAATAGAGGGAAACTATTAAAAAACAATGTTAGTGTATTGTCAGAGGTATTTGGCATTGCTAGCAGTTGCTTGGGTGTCTGTGGTCACGCGGAGGGGTGGTACTTTTTACAAATGAGTCTCACGCTAATGTGATGCTTGAACTAACTAACTTCTGTCTTAACCTCCGTTCAATGAAACAACGGAAAAGAAACTCCACACACCCTCTGACTAAGAAGAAGTAGATCAGAAGACCTCTGTACAGATCCTTCTTATAAGCTTACGTCTTCCTTTTCATGATTTAGGGGTGTGTGATAATTAATTAACAATGTGTGAGCTGACATTATCGAGTATGTCTTAAGCATTGACTGCCTGATGAAACCCATTAGAATTAAGTTTGAATGTTTCTATAACGCAAGTTATGAAAGCAAAGAATATCTCTATGTAGTTTTTTATATTTACAAGATATAGTTCAGTAATGACGTGCAAGCAAAAGTGCCGTTTTCCTGAATATCAGCATGTGAGCGCATTCGCAAATGTTGCACTGATTTTATACAATTTGACAAATAAAAAATGAAGGTTGAGTGAGTTACATTTTAGACACAATCCTGTCTGATGTTAATTTTCTTTGTGGCTAATGAAAAAGGTTCCTGTAGCAGAACATCTGGGCATCTCAGAGCAACACTGCAATGAATGATCTACTTTTAAACAAATCATTGGAGTCAATGAGTCAATGATCCATTCATAAATACTTCATTTCTAAATTAATCATTAAGACGGGGATTTCCCCGGACGGTTTTAATGTCATATTTATTTATCCAGGGAAGACCTAAACCTTGCAAAGTATCTCATTTAATTATAATTTTTCCACACATTCTGTGATTGAAAACACATGGCCTAAAAATGAATGCAGGCAATATTAAGATCAATAATGCCATTGTAGAGGATTTGTTTTTGAAAAGATAAAGTAAATAATGGAGATATATATAAGTTTAATGGTTGTCCTCTGATTGTCTTTCATTGGTTGGACAAACAGATGACTAGGGTTTGTACAGAACAGCTGACGTGTATCAGAAACACTCCTAGAGCCACAAATAAAGCATGAAATCCACATACATTTCCACCGAGAGGATAACAGAACCTGCTCAAAGAGATCGAGCAGAAGTCAAAGCTTTTCACCCCAGCTAAATATCCTGCAGGGCCATCGTAAACCCTCAATTACAGCAGGATAGTGTACTTTCAACCCAGTGTAATGGCCATTTCATCACGTCCATAAAAACAATACACCTCTGTTTACATCTGGTAAGAGCACACCTTCAGGAAAACAGCTATCTTTCAGCAGGTAATGTTACTTTTATTGGGTTTTTTCCATTTCGTTATTCCAAAAGCTGATTTTATTACCAGGTAGGGCTTACACAAGTCAACCAGTCATCAGATTGCGTCAGAATTACCATAATTATAAAGAGTTTCTATTCTGAGCTATTCTCGGAAACTATGTTTTGTTATGGCAACACTCATAATAATGGATCCATGTGTGGCTTTATGAATGATGACAGCGAAACATGTCATAACTACACTTCATTTTGCAAAACTTTACATAAAGATAACATCAATTGACAAAAATAATGGTGAAGCAAATCAATTTGTTGAGGTTCCTACAAAACGTTTGAAATAGATGTATATTTTCACTCTCTAATTTCACAAATAATTACAAAGAAATGGCTAGTAATTGAGTCCATCATGAAATATTTAAGTATAAAGACTTGTAAAACAGACTCCTAAAAACGAATGTTACAGAAAATGTGTTAAACAAGTTATATATCATTAAAAAAAAGCTTTAAATGAAGTAAAGAAATACTGTTGGTTGGGTTTAAGTTATTAAGTTAGTTAGTAACCCTCTGCTTCAAACAACATTAACTTTAAACCAAAGTTAAGCCTTGGACTCATTGTCATTAACACGACTTTATGAGGATGAATAGGGTCACTTTAATAAAACAGAATGACCAAACGAAACGGTTTGTCAAGAACAGCATGACAAACATAAATACTTGATTATCTCGCCGTCTTAAAGTTCAGTAAGTGGCTTAAATGGTTTTGATGAACTGGGTGGCAATTGCAAAGCTTCAAATAATGATGGACTGAAACAATGAGGCCTGACCCAGATCCTTACACTGTGGATGATGATGATGATGAAGTTTATCTAATATGCAGAACATGTTCATCTCCACCCACGCTCTTATCGTTCAGAAGCCAGCAGCACTGAACGCTGATGATTAGTTGAGCTCACGTGATCGTCATCACACACTACAGCCATGTGCTTTCACGTGTTCTCCATCAATAATTAACAATCAAAGAGATACCCAACATTAACTAACAAGAGCACTAAATAACTGAACTGAACCAGCTCCACGAGAATTAAACATACTGACATTATTGGGGTGGAAATATTGAAAAATTTTAATTCTTCACTAAATCATATGGCGCATCTAAAATTTAAGTTGACTTCAATTTCGTTTTTTTGGCGCAATTCATTTATAACGTTCAAATTGGGGTGGAAATATGGGCCAATATTCGAATTCTTTAACAAATGGCGTGGTACATGATTTGATTGAATTCAATTCAGTTACTTTGTTGCAGTTCAGCAGAAATGATTTATGTATCGATTACACAGATTAATACAAGTCTGTTAAACTGCAAAGAAATATGTAACACTTCTGTTAAAGTAGTAATAAACTGAATGGGTTTAAAATAGGTTTATAGAGATATTTTAGCCATTTTCATGCTTGAATAAGATTCATTATTTTCCAGATTAGAAGCAATCTGAATATGATTGTTTACATAAACTCAAATAGAGTCAAATAGTTAATAATAAACTATGCCTTAGGTTTTTAAGTGCAGAAATCTGAATGGTTTCGTTTATGCACTGTATGACTTGCCTATAGGTCGAAATTATATTTTGTACATTTCCTACTGTAAATATATTAAAACCTATGTTTTGATTAGTAATATGCATTGCTAAGAACTTCAATTGCACAACTTTAAAGATGATTTTCTCAACATTTAGATTTTTTTGCTCGCTCAGATTCCAGATTTTGAAATAGTTGCATCTCAGACAAATATTGTTCTCCGAACAAACCAGACATCAATGGAGAGATGATTTATTCAGCTTTGAGATGAATCTCAATTTTAAAAGAATGACCCTTATCACTGGTTTTGTGCTCCATTGTCACAAACAAAAACAAAATATCTAGTCCTATTGTGTCTGAAATGGGAGTTACCCGATATTAATCTTTTTGTTTATGGTAAAACATGCTTCAATAAACGGGTAGAACAAGAATATGCAGAATTTGGATCTAATTTGATCTCCGGTTGCTTTTGAAGATACACTCCATGTAGCATATTTTCTAATCAAAACTATGAGCGAGAGATGAGAAACACCAATATTTCTGGTTAATCTTTAAACACTATTTTGATCAAATGAGTGGTTATGAATTATTAGTTTTTTAATGCACTGTCATTTGGTTTGCTCTTTTATTAGAGTAATGAGGAAGTATTACACACGGTCAGAACTGCAAATATGTGTAAAAACAAAATCCCAGGATGTTGTTTCATTGAGCCACGTGTATCAACATGTCCAGGCAAAAGATCAACAGAACAAGGGATGATCTGATCTGCACTTTGAGATCCTGATCGTGATTAATCTTTACCTAGCAAACAGCCAGAGAAAGCTTGTGTGTTACGACACTTACACAGATGATCAGCGCCAAGATACTGCGCTTGTCTGAGGATTTTCAGGTTTTTAACAAGTTCTTGAGTTACTAAAGGACAAACTTGTGTTCTGTTCTCATTACACAATCACTCTGACATATGTCCTTTCTGTAGAGGAGTCTGCTCAGTGATCATTTGTTTCCTGCACTATTAAAAAGTGTAAGTATGCGAGTGTCAATAAGACAACAAATTGTTTAAATCACTAAATATTACGTTTTCAGAATTACATTTCTATTTAAAAGTGTTTGTGCAAATGTATTTAGTTTGTGCATAAAAAAAAAAAAAAAAAAAAAAAATTTAAAGTGTAAAAATAAACTAGAGATAAATGAGAGTTGCTTAAAATTTCAGAGAATTTCAAAAAGTCCAAAGAAGAATATGTTGATTACAATAATGAGAATGCTCAGAGTTGCATGCTAAAATTATACATTTACAAACTTTACAGTCTCAAAAATAGTTTTTTTATGCATTTATTTTTGTATTTTTCATTTTGGAGGAAGAAATGCCCACGTCATGTTTTCATGAGATTTGACCCATTACAGTATTACTCCACTTCTGAGGTTGTTAAGGTTGTACAGTATTTAACCCCAGTCACCCAGGATGTCACAGCCAATTTAAAACGCCCCATAGTTCACAACACCCTGTTGGGGACAGAAAGGCAGATTCAGCATTTCCTACAGCAGGGTTCCTCTCCGCCTACCGAAACTACAGCACATTCCAGCATCTTCCTACAGTGACTCTGAGTGGCCCCTGAGGGCCCCGGGCCGAACGCATGTGACCTGTCAGGATATCTCAGTGCAATTAACTGTTACCAATCCTAGTTTATTTAAACAGTAGATGATTTCCTTAAGGGTAGCAACACCCCCATTGCTTCATATCACATCAATGCGTATCACCTCCAGCCTCCAGGCATGTTATGACATGAAATACTGAGGTGTGCACAAGTGTCTCTTTATCGGGTCATGAAGTTTTTTATTTATTTATTCATTTTTGTATATATATAACTTAAATATATACACTTTTTTTATACATGTAAAGGAGTTCTAAAACAGAAAATAATAATAATAAGTTTTGAGTTGTACGCGCGTTTTAGATTAAAAAGTGAGCGACAGAAATAATACAGTTCATTGTTTTTGTACATATTATATGTTTTTGTTATGAATCCTATCTGTTTTAACTAAACCGGTAGCCAATTCCTAAAACGTTTTAAAACCCCACTACGCTCAAGGCTTGGTATATGAATATTAATTACGCAAATGACGTTCACTAAACGGGCCTCACTGATTGGCTGGAAAACCGCTGTTGGTAAGCGGAAGCGAATCTTATAGAGGCTTGGCCTATGAATATTAATTACGTTCATTAATATAAACTGAAACGTCAACATGAATGAAAATGGATATTCATGAACTAATCCTTTGCCACGATAGAAGTGGTTTCGTTTCCCTGCCTGTCCCAACAGGTTTATTAAGATCAGAACTCACCTTATAAACTTTCCCGAAAGCGCCATCGCCCAATTCACCGATAATTTCCCAAATGTCGTTTGGATTCACGTCCCGATGAACGTGCTCATACTGTTTGGTTTTCTTCTTCACTTCAATCGTAGGGAGTCGGAGGATCTTGCTGAATTTGGCAAAAGCCATTTTAAATAATAGAGGCAGGTACAAATACTAAAAACACAGATTATGTAGTCAAATAATTAGTTAACTTAAAAAACCGGAAAAAAAGCGTGCGAGCTGAAAACTGTCCAACACTCCACGGAAGTAAACACCTTCATCATTTAAAGAAATAAAATCACATCAAACTGTGACAGACGTGTTCCCCTCCATCCATGAGCATGCGTCCACTGTCAGAGGCGACTGAAGCTCTCTCATGTTCACCTGTTCACTCACTGCTGCGAGAGACGCGAAGCCACGCCCACTGCACGCAACACGACTGGGATTTGTAGTTTTTAAAGCCTACAAACGCGTCATAAATAAATGAACAGCAATCGATTGTAACAAACCATTCAAGCTAATTTTAATTTTAATGGTTGTATTTAAAAATATACATTTTATTAATATAGCCGAGATGTACAAAAAAAGTTTAAAAGTAAAAAAATAAAATAAAAAAAAACCTGATGAACACAACCCCCACCTAGTGGTAATATGTGGCTATTTATTAGAAATCAGAAAACACATCAATATTACACACAGGAAAAAAATTGCATATGTTGAACAGGAGTAATGGGTTCTTTATGATCTAAACTAAAGTGATGTCTGAAGTGATCTCAGCCTCTCCATCCTCTGCGGTGCAATGCTCCACAGTTATCACGAGTAAAAACCAAGTCCTGAAACAGACAAACAGCCCTTTGATGAAACAGGCACCCAGTTAAAGCACACACAAGCAAGAGTTTAAACTTTGTACTGACAGGCAGACAATACATATTAATAGCATAAAAAAATACAATTACATGCGAATAAAACGCTGGACCTACCCCGTGACATTTCTGTGACATGAAGATATAGAGTTGTCTGATCGTATCCCTTAGATTCTTCACTTTCGTGGTGTACGAACATCTCCGTGCTCTCAGTTCGTCCAGCAGAGTCATATACGAGATCATAGTGGGCATCACACAAGCGTTCTGTCACAGGAAATAGAAATGAAAATCCCTGGCAATTAACATCTCTTTTAGCAGACAAATAACGAGGTGACTGGAATATACTGCACACAACTGTCATTAAATCAATGCCACAATGCAAAACAATTAAACAACTGGTCCTAAGAGTATGCATGACCTTTTTGCCTAAAATCTGAATGTCAACATTATTTTCCACTGTATGCAAGCTCTGTGTCTTAAACGCTGAGCGCATGAGTGACAGGTAGATACTCACGTGAACGTCGATGTAGAGGTTGGGCAGGTGCGCTGTGCATCTGTACTGTAACATAAAGCACATCACAGTAGATGACATCAGTGTTTGGGTGTTGGGCTCACCTCAGCTCAGTGTGCTGGACTTACAGTGTCGTAGTCAGTTTTGATCTGGGCCGCTGTCTGGGTGATCTCCATCCCCATGGCCAGCACTTTGGAGTAACAGGTGGGTGGGATGGGGTACGGTTGAGCCCTGAGCCCCGTCACCGTCAGCCCAAGCAGCACAAGCAGTGTGGGAGCGAGCATGCTGTCTACTGTCTGTGAAGAGCACTGCTGCATTTATACACCACCACACACTCAAACATCTTGTGCTCATTACAGAAGACCACATGATTTACAGTATCAATCAGTTACACTGGAATTCACATCACATTCCTCTGAGCCAAGCGTTTTCCTGAATATGCAAAAAAAAAAAAAAACATTTTATCATATTTGACCTTGGAGCACAAAACCAGTCTTAAGTGTCAACTTTTAGAAATTGAGATGTATGCATCATCTGAAAGCTGAATAAGTCATCTTTTCATTGATGTGTGGTTGTTAGGAGGACAGTATTTGTCAGAGATGCAACTATTTGAAAATCTGGAATCTGAGGGAGCAAAAAAAATCATCTTTAAAGTCGTTCAAATGAAGTTCTTAGCAATGCATATTACTAATCAAAACATAGGTTTTAATATATTTACAGTAGAAAATTACAAAATATCTTAATGGAACATGATCTTTACTTAATATCCTAATGATTTTTGGAATAAAAGAAAAATGGACAATTTCGACCTATAGGCAAGTCATACAGTGCATAAATGAAACCACTCAGATTTCAGTTTGATATATTTACGGTAGGAAATGTACAAAATATCTTCATGATCTTTCCTTAATATCCTAATGAATCCAAAAGTCTCCATAATTGTAGAAACACTAATCAATTAATTAACTAATACAATTAAATGAAAATGTATATTTATGTATGTTTTAATGATTGACATAATTCTGGATGTGCTGACAAGCATTTATGCTAATATATATATATATATATATATATATATATATATATATATATATATATATATATATATATATATATATATATATATATATATATATATATATATATATATATATATATATATATAACTTGACATATTAAATCATATTTATGTAATCTAAATATAGTTTAGTACATTTAACTATATTAACTTTAAATGTAATATCAAATACTGCAGTTCAAATTATAATCAAGTACTTTGCATGTGCTTTAGTCAACACATCAGATTGAGTGTAGCTACTTAAATAGAACATCATTAAACATATGATTTAAATGAACTCTGAAGTAAAACTTTTAAAATGACAATATTACAAAAGTGCACTTCTGTGTTAGAAAACATTAAAGTGACATAAAAGTAGTTTATTTAATTGTAAATACACTTTTAGGATTTGAAGTATGGATTCAGTAGAATGAAGCATGCTTCTTTTTTCATGAGGGTTTTGTGACAAAAGTTGTTTTCCTAAAAACAAGGCAGCTTTGTCTGCAGCACCTTCATTCAGCAGCCATCGAGGCTTTGTGCATGTGATATAAGCTTAATAACAAAACAAATGAACTGTATAAATGACACATATCTGCAGTCTTCTTGATGCATTTAACACGAGTCATCACATACAGTGAATACAGGCTCGATAGAATAAGAGCCAGAGATGTCCTGGAGAGAACTATCTACAAACTAGAAAATACATATTTTCAAGACAAAAATGCTGAAAAAAAAAGCCTTTTTTTAGATTTTAAAAATCCTTCAAGTTTGAATGCTATATAGCAATGCATCTAAATATTATTGAGAAGCCAAATCTGATTATTCTGTCACATAATCTGCAGGAAAACACATGTAAAAACTGAACGCAACTAAATAAAAGGAGACTGAAGTTGAGTCGTGTGTCTCTAGATGGCAGCATAACGACTCCAGCAGATTTATTAGTGTGCTCTCCTCCTGAATAAACCACACTTCTCTCATTTAACAAAGACAGCAGCTCATCAGTTTAACTGTGCAGTGTTCTGTGTGTAATCAGGGAGAGGTGAGCAGTGTGTTTGTAAAAGAGCAGTGTGTGCATCAGGAGTGTGATGGCTGGATTCTGGGAGATCCTAAACAGGATTTCACTTTGGAGACTGATGACCCAGAGCAAATTCATTACTGCCTCGTGCCTAAAGACCAGACACATAAATAAATAAATATAACATAATATATTTATATGCAAAAAAATCCATGGCATTGTCCTACACTTACACAAGTTTGGTCTACAATGAATGATGTGGCTATATTCTATTTTATTTTATTATATTTTTACAATTACTGTATAATTACAATTATACATGCTAACGCACACTTTGGGTTGACTGTCTGTCTATCTACTGATGAAAACAATTGCATATTTTTTAATCATAAAATAAAATTTACCATGAAAAAAAAAACACTGAATTAAAAGGGAAATTTTGACGTTTTATTTTTTTATATACATTACAAAAATATACTCTGAAAAATAATTAAAGAATTAGCAGTGTAAGCAGCATTTCACAAAAAGTATTTCAGCAAAAAGTGCTGATTTTGTCCCGAATATCACGAGTTTAAATGTGATTTTATTAAACAACAGTTAAGTAAAAAAAAAAATATATATATATATACATATATATATATATATATATATATATATATATATATATATATATATATATATATATATATAATACTGTATTAGATTTTAAACGCAATATTTTCGTTTTGATCAACTCTGCAGAGAAAATATTAGCTTAAAGCCATTGCAGAACTGTCTTGTGTCTCCGAGCAAACACAACAGGTGTTCAGTTTCTGAGTGAATCCTAGTTCTGAAAGAATCAATGATTCAACAACAGATTCATAAAGTGAGCCGTTTACGTCATTTAGAATGAATCACCCGTTTGAACGAATCAATGAATGAATGACTCATAAAGACATTTCCCGCCACCTGCTGGCAGTTTTAGTTTCATATTTAGAGTTTAATTAAGTTGAAAAGAAAGAAAGTAACTTTTTGAACAAAAATACTGAAATCTTTCTTAAATGATCCTCTTTTATTTTGTATAGCTTATGCTGGGCCATTGTAGCAAACAATATATTTTAAATATGTCTTACTAAAGCTACAATGTGTAATGTCTTCACGGAACTTTATCATTTAACACAATAATGGCTTTTAATGATCTTTTGTGCGTAGCTAATTTCACACTCAAATTTAATCTGCGATTATATTAACCTAACTCAATTAATTAATCGACACACCATGACTTTAATTCGATTTTCTAAATTTGACAGCCCTAACTACAATATATATCATAATACCATGAATTTTGGATCATGAACACTAGTAAAATTACCAAAACTAAACTTGGCCTGTCATAAAAGGTTAAATAATCTATTACTTTTAAGAGACAGTGCACTTTATATAATAACATGAAAATACAACTTTCTATTGTTTGTTTTCCACATGATTTTTTTATTATTATTATTATTATTATTATTATTTTATTTAATTTTTTTTTTTTGCAAATTGGTCACAGGAAATTGATGAAAGTGTTTATTTTTTTATTTTCATTATTATTATTTTATATATATAGATTTATAATCCATTATAAACATGAACATTATGCATTAAACATTTTGTTACTCTTTAAAATGCATTAAAAAAAAAAAAAGGAATTCTTGAATAAATGAATAAAAGCCTCTGGGGACAGCAGCGTGCAAACAGAACTATATGAACCACACTATGCATGAATAGATGAACACTTTCCTCATCCTCCTCACATCAGGTGTGTGCACACGCGTTACGGTGCTTCTGTTCAGCAGCTGAGGACGTGAGCGCGCGAGACGTGTGTGTTCTGCATCAGTGTGTCACTGACTCCGGCTCTGCCAGGATCTCCTCTCAGCACTGCGGCGAGCACAACTTGTGTGGGATAGTCTCAGACTTACACTGCACCATCGCGTGCTCGAGCATTTCAACCCTCCTGCCATATAAAGCGGTAAGAGCCTGATTTATGATCATTTTATTATGTACGGAGTTCAGCTGCAGCTCTATACAACTCTTTATGCTACTGTAAACAAATAACCAATAAACAACGTGTATGTATATGTCTAGTATGACTTGCACACTGTCCTATTTAGTACTATTAAAAGTATTTTAATAGGGGCAAGTTGTCACTTTTTATGCAGATATATGTGTGTGTGTGTGTGTATATATATATATATATATACATGTAGATAGATAGATAGATAGATAGATAGATAGATATACACTTTATTTAAGGACAAATTCTCATTATTAACTAGCATTGCATATTACTAGCATATTGGCTACTTATAAATCACATATTAATTTATTATTTTTATACTAACTATTAATTTTTTGCCAATTTCTTGTGTGGACATATCTTAAAAAAAAAAAGAGAGAGAGAGAGAGAAAATTTATTTTCTGCGAGAGTATCTAGTCCATTTATGAAATATTAGAATTGAATATTTCACATTACATATATACATACATACATATATATATATATATATATATATATATATATATATATATATATATATATATATATATATATATATATATATATATTTGGCTTTTGATAAATTATGAAACACAAAACAGTTCATGTTTTAGCTAGCAGAAATGAATTAAAGCTAACACTTTATTTTGGGGTCTCTTAACTAGTTTCTTATTAGCATGCATGTTACTAGAATATTAGCCATTTATTAGTAATAATTAAGCACATATTAATGCCTTATTCTACTTTCCCAATCCTACTCAACACCTAAATTTAACAACTATCCTACTAACTATTAATAAGCATCAAATTAGAGGTTTATTGAGGGGAAAAGTAGTTAACAGTGAATTAATGTTCCCTATTCTGAACTGTTACCGAATTGATGAACTGTATTAAACAGCACCAACAAACACAGCGAAGCATTTAGACAGTTCTGGTCTACACTGAAAACAATCTATATAATGTAGCAGCACTATTCCAACAAAACTCATTTTATCGTTGAAAAGCTAAATAATGGCAATTTTTAAAGGAATAATTGCAAGTTAGCACTTTATACAGAACATAACCTCTTCTGTAGAAACCATGCATCTGTAGCCTCACTCTTCACTCTGTCCATTCTTCAACAGAGACATTAACCCTTACTAACAAACGCCGGGGATGTCTCTAGTTTAACCTCTTCAGGAGTCATGGGACTCGGTCAGTCCAGCAGGACACCGGTCAGGGACGACCCACAGGAGGGTGAGTGTGTTCAGGAACAACAAAACAAGAACTACATGAGCACGCTTTTCTTTTGATTCCTTCACCCAAACTTATTACTGTTAAAATGATTTATTTAAACATACAAACAAGTAGGTGGGTAGTTTATTTAATGATGAAGTATGTGATTTTTTTTAATGTTAAAAGACTGAAACTGTTCTTATAAAAACATTTATTTGTTCGAGCATCCCAGTAGCATGAGTTTGGTGCAGGACTGTCTTTATGAGTGTCGAGGGAAGACAAAATATGCCAAAAATGAAATTCTGTCATCATTTACACCTGCTATGTTGTTTAAAATCTCTTTGACTTCCATGATGCACAAATTAAGAAACTCAGCAGAATGTCTGCTCTTTTCCGTACAATGAAAGGATACAGTAATCAGGGACAGTCAACCTATAAAAAAGACCAAAAAAACACAATTTAATATTATGATGAAGAGATAATGCATGATGTGCATTAAATGTGGAGACAAAGAACCAATCAGAATCGAGTATTCAGACTGACACTACAGTAAAATCGGTAGACCGATATATTCTTATCTGTATCATGATATAGACTCAAGTCAAACTCTTTCTTTTTGTGTAATGAAGTTGATCATTTTCCCCAAGCTGTGTCTTGTAACCAATCACAACACGCCATGTAGTACGTTTTAATGCAAGTAAAATGTATTTATGCACAATGATTTAATAATCCTGACACAAGGACAATTGTTTTTGAGATTGAGATTGCTCACTTTCAAACAGGATTTTTCCAAAGTAAACCCAGATCAGAGGATCTTAGTTGTTGACTGCAGACAGTCATTTACTGAGGTTTTCATAAATGTGTGTGTATGAGTAAAGGAAAGAGATGGGCCATCACAGGTACAGTTATAGCAATAGCAGAATGGCCCATTTATAAAGCAATCTTATGGTTGTACAACAGAGCACACAGAGACTTCATAAAACAAGCAACTGTTAAACCACATCTTTACATATCCTCACGAACATGGGAGTAATGCTTGTATATGTGAAAACACCTTCACAATGTAGGTGTGTTGTGTGTGTAGATCTTTTGTCAATCTGATACAAAATTAGCTTTTGGAAAAAATATGATAAATACAAAACATCCATTAAACCAAATCTAAATCATGTTTGAACAGCCAAAAGAAAACAGAACTAATTTAACAAACATTACACGAATCCAAAACATGTCTGAAAAGTTAAATAAATATATAAGTAAATGTATGAAACAAATCCAAAACGTGTCGGAAAAAAAAAATCTGAAAAGTTAAAACAAAACAAACACACAAAAATATAAAATCCATGAAATAAAATCTGAATGAAAACAGCTAAAGTGAGTGAATAATGTTAGAGACGGTTCAGACTGGTTCAGACTAATAAACAGCACGGCCTTATAGTCTTATTATACTCTGTTTCCCAGAGCTCAGAATAATATTACGTTTAAACTCTGATGAGATCTGTTTTATTGTTTGCCATGTGAAAATATGTAAGTTTGCTTAGAAAAGTCATGCAGAAGATGCAAAATGTAATGAATAATTTTTGTCCTTTCCAAGCAAAACTAATAATTAAACAGCACTGATGGAGAGAAAAACCTTACCTGCATTTCTGCGCACGTGTGGGTTTATGAAGGTCTTGACATTTAAAGAAGAGCTTGTTCAACTTTTTATTAAGAGTTTGAGATCGTCAGGCATTTTTGAAGCCTTGATTCTTTGGTAATTGGTATGGACTCTGTGATAGGAGTTAGTTGTTAGAGATGGGGCATTTACTATTTAGGACAGGAAGGAATAATTCAATATGAATAAATATACATTCTTTATGTTGCTTTTCAACTGTGTCCCTGATTTTGGAAACACTTTCAGATATTTCTAAAAGCATTTATTCTTGATATGTTTAATCATTCATATAAAAATATAGATTTGTAGATACCCCCCCCCCCCCCCAGTTTAAGTAGCAAGTAGTTATTGAATGTAGTATCGTGCAGTACTTGTGTTAGTACACAAGTTGACACTATAAAAAAATATGTATATATATATTATGGTAACACTTTAGAATAGGTAACACTTGTTAACTATTAACTACGACATTTCTCTCAATAAATTCTTAATTTGCTGGTTATTAATAGTTAGTAAGGTAGTTGTTAAGTTTAGGTATTGGGTAAGATTATGGATGTAGAATAAGGTCAAGTAGAATAAGGGATTAATATGTTCTTAATTAGCATTAATACATGGCTAATAATCTAGTAATATGCATGCTTATAAGCAACTAATAAGTGTTACCTATTAAAGTGCTACCCAAATGGTATATTCACCTAACAGAACCTCTATAATGTTCTTTCTTCATGCTTTGTGTTGTTTGCATCTATTTAGAAGATGTTTATTTTATTTTTTGGCGTTTCCTGAAATTTGTGCCAGTTAGACTGTAAGAATTTTGAGGAAACTCTTGCCATTTTTCTGTTCAAAATGCAACATAAAAACTGTGAGCATGCTATCTGAGTGTGAGACTTCTGATATAAAATACAATGATCATCGCTGGTCACTGACCAACAGAAGTAGGGACCATCGAGTAGCAGCCATCAAGCTGTAATTGCTGCTGACAGTGTACTTTAGACTGACTTGGACTGCAGTTTCAGATAGACGAGCTGTGAGAGCAGAGAGATGGGACGCGGTTCATTCACAGGTCACACGATGAGTTTGGATGCATTAGATGAGGAGTGAGATTCAGCTAAAAATGTCTTTTGGTGCAAACTAAAACACATCATGCATTAATTTTGCAAACTGCACACCTGCTTCAATCAGATGTCCCTGTGTGTGTGTGTGTGTGTGTGTGTGTATGTGTGTGTGTGTGTGTGTGTGTGTGTTCTACAGAAGAAAATAAAGATTATCTTGTAATTTCATTGGTGTAATATACTGTACACTAATATATTTATTTATTGTCTCTCCACAGTCAACTTTGACCACTTTCAGATCTTGAGAGCCATTGGTAAAGGCAGTTTTGGAAAAGTAAGTTTTGCTTTATATTTACCACATAAACACAACAAAACAAATTAAAGCAGATGGTACTGAGTCCAAAGTGAATCTTTGATGATCTTCATTGATTCTGATGATACTGAACTCAAGAATATGTATGTCAGTTAGACTTAAGAATTTACTACTATATTGACTTGATAGTATGGCAAGCCAACTGTTAACGTCTATTAATGCCCAATATTCAGTATGTTTAAATTCTTCAGCCAATGTTTTATTCTGGGATTCTGTCTTTGTTGACTCTCCATTAGAAGTTTAAGTAAAAAACTCCAGTCATTTTAACCATAAAAGGGGAACATTTGTTTTTTAAAAACTGCATTATCCATTATGCTGTGAAAATAATTCTACCAATCAGGGAGTTGTGGACAGCAAATCAAGCCAGAAGAGATCTTTAGCTCTGCCCAACCCATCAAGCACAGTAAATTATGTATATAGCAGTTGTTCAGCTGACTCTTAAAGGGCCTAAGTTAAGACCCACTAGAACTGAAGAAGTACTGTGCCATCTTAAAACGACCATGCATATCAAGATTTTAGAAAAGGTCGTTTTATCCCAGTTAATGTCAAATTTCAGCTGGGTTTTAGGGAGTAGGTCACAGCACAAAGTCTGCACTTCTGAGAGTTTTAAAAATGATCTTCATATAATCAGCGATTCAGGTAATTCTGCAGCTCTGATTTAACATGATTTGAGTGCAGCTTTTGATACAATAGACCACGTGATTCTCATAAAGAGCTTATCTTTCCAATAGAGCATTCTCACTGAAGTATGGTGACTTTGTTTCAACAAACAGCTCCAATAACCTGTGGGGTTCCTCAGGGTTCTGTTGTTGGCCCTGTTTTATTTTCCTTGTACGTGCTGCCTCTGGGCTCATGTATTACCATCTGTATGCCGTTGTTATACACATTTAATGGCCTAGTGGTTAGAGAGTTTGAATATAGGCCTTTAACTTCAATTAATAAGTTGCTTCTGACTATTCCACAAACTCATTTAAAATGTAAAGGGTGTCAGGACTTTGCTCTTGCCGATCAGAGGATTTGGAATAGTCTACTACACATTTAAAGCTGTTGTTAAAAGTTACTTCTTGTCATTAGTCTTTAAGGAGTTGATGTAGTATATGTTGTTTTTAGTTGGATTGTTTTGTATGTAGATGTATGCTGATTGTACAGCACTTTGGTCTGCAGTTTACTAACTTTAGTCAGTCACACTAAAGGGTGAAAAAAAATTAAATATAAAGAAAATCATCTTTAAAGTTGTTCAGATGAAGTTCTTAGCAATGCTAATCAAAAATTAAGTTTTGATATATTTATGGTAGGAAATTTACAAAATATTTTCATGGAACATGATCTCTACTTAATATCCTAATGATTTTTGACATAAAAGAAAAATCTATAATTTTAACCCATACAATGTATTGTTGGCTATTGCTACAAATATATCTGTGTTACTTATGACTGCTTTGTGCTGGAACTATATATACAGACTTTAAACACTTTTTTTATTATTATCTTTGTGTCTACTAATAAGAATTTTAAGTTACATGTTAAGGTAAAATATCTAATGGAAAAATGCATGCAATTTTTTTTTTCAGGTATGCATTGTCCAGAAAAAGGACACAAAGAAAATGTACGCCATGAAGTATATGAACAAACTCAAGTGCGTGGAGCGCAATGAAGTGCGCAATGTCTTCAAAGAGCTCCAGATCATGCAGAACCTGGAGCATCCGTTCCTGGTCAATTTCTGGTGAGTTTCTCGCTGTCATTAAGTGATTCATCAGTGCTATACAAAATAACCTTGAATATTAACCTGTACAGTTATTCAGTTTGTATGATGTGATCAGAAACATGACCTTGTGATGTTTCAACAGCGTATAAGTAGCTGACTATGGATCAACTAAAGATGAATATATAATGAACTTTAACTTTAATGGTCACAACCCAAACTTATCACAACTTTCTTTTATTTTTCTCAGCAATACATTTAATGAATTTAAAAACAAAAGATGGCACTTTAATTAATTTGAAAGCCTAATAGATGTAGAATGGAATCTGTATGTTATGAACTGCATGTTAGCTCGCTTATTTTGTTTAAGAATATAATTTATATATTAATATTATAATTTTAAAGTTGAAATGTTTTTTCTTACAAGAAACTATGCTATTAACCACAGGTCGAGAGCTGCAGTTCCAATCGCACAACTATGCAATGCTCTTTGCGATTGTTTTTTGAAGGAAGTCAAAAACAACAATAGCTTTTATCATTAACCAATGCAGTAAAATAACTGGCAATATTCAACAGTTTCAAACGATTCTCTGAGCAGCATTCAGATATAGCACTAGTCTTTGCATCACAACTTAAAAAGAAAGCCTTATTACTTTTAATGAGATGTAGACAGGCCAGCTGAGACCACAGCCTTCTTTATATTTAAAGAGAAGAGCTCTCAGACTTCCTTCAGTCGAGTGTGTTTCCCTTAAGACTTCTGAATTATCTTCTGAAAATACCAGAGGATAGCATTTAGCCTGCAGTTTTCTCATCTGAAAGCCAATGCACTTGATTAGCACACATGTGTAGATGTATTCTGATTGCATTTTGTCATTTAAACTGGCTGTAAGAGGCCCTAAGTGCACTCAAGGGGAATCACTCTTTTGTCAGCAGTGTGCTTGTGCATGAAGTATAGCTTGATGAAGTGGGCTCACACCTTATGCTTTCTCAGCACCGTGCTGTAATTTGGTCCCTCTTTGACAACGGACAAATAACGCCTGTCAATCAAAGCGCAGTTTAAAATCGATGTGACACGAGTCACGGTGGCATCCTAAGCAGGTTTTCATGCCATCACTTTTCCCTGTCATTAGTAATTTATTAGATGTGTTCTTCTGCAATAGTGCAGGATCTCAGTGATGCCCTCAAATACGAATCAAACCGCCTCGAAGCCTCATTAGAGGATGAAAAATTCATGCCAAACTTAAAACCTTTTGTTTTTTGCAGTTTCACACCAAAGGCAGGATTATTATTGTGGTAACACTTTAGAATAGGAAACACTTACTCGATATTTACTATGTCTTAAACCTTAATAAATTCCTAGATTGCTGCTTATTAATAGTTAGTAAGATAGTTTTTAAAGTTTAGGTAGGATTAAGAAATTAGAATAAGGCATTAATATGTGCTTAATTAGTACTAATGAATGGCTAATATTCTAGTAATCATCATGCTAATAAGCAACTAGACCCTAAAATAAAGTGTTACCATTATTGTTAATTGAAACTAAAACCATAAATCAAAAACATTTCATTACTTATAGATATGAACTTAAAACAACAACAACAACAACAAAATGTGACCTCATTAACGATTATATATCGCTTATAAATGATAATATACAAAATGAATAGTACTTAGTAAGACTGATGTGGATTTTTCTTAATTGGTGAAATGTGCTTGTGAAAAAAATATGATCAGAATATCTTCTTGCCTAATAATAATGCGTACACTGTATATAAACATGACAAAATAAGTAAATGAATAAATACTACAACTTCAACTTAAAAAAAGAAAGAAAAGAAAACAGAAGCAACTAAATGAGCAACAGTACATTTTTGACAAAAGTATGAGATTTGTCATTAATTAAAATAAATCACTGCACTTTGAGCTCAATATATTGGCCATTTAACGCTTAAAATATAGTTTTTATAGTTGTATTTCTATAGCACTTCAGTAAAAAGTGTTTACCTGCAGAGTAGAGAGTTGTTTATTTTATTAAGAGAGCAAAATACATCAGTTTAGCCTATAGGTGACCTGAAGGTGACCAGCAATGTTTTAATGTCAGCTGTCTAAAATAACATCACTGCATATTAATACTGTAGAGTCTCCTTATAAAGTCTGAGACCGTTCCCATCCCGTCTCTTGAAACATTAAGCAGTGAGATGAGAACATCTGCAGATTGTTGTTATGTTGCTCATAAAGCCTCAGGCTGTCCTATTTGTGTCCACACAGAGTGTATGACAGACTCGTGTCGAGTTCAGTCTCTGACAGATGGACATTTCCTGGGATCAGAGTAAAGCAGGACGCTTAAAAAGGCTTTTCTGTTCTCCTACATTAATTCCTGCATTGAGAACGTCCACTTCCCTAGTCCTTCATGACTATTATCTACACCCTTGTGAAAAAGAAGTATACTTCAGCATACTCAAAGTACTTCTGAAATAATATACTTAACCTAATAGACTTAAGTGCATGCAATGTTTTTGGAAGATTATTTAATTACATGTTTTTAAAAAAACTACAGTTAAAATTATAATCAAGTACATGTGCTTTAGTATGTTAGTGAACATCAAAATAAGTGTATTTCTTTAAAGCATGACAAATGTTTATTAAAACTTGATTTCAAATATACTTTAAATTTTTTTAAAGCGCTCTTCTAAACTTGTACTTAAGTATCTTAAGAGACATGAAAGATTAGGGTTTTTTTTTCAACTGCTTAGACACAGTCTTTACTTGTCTCACAATTTCTGAAAGCTGACACTCAAACAGCAGAAGCATGCACCAAATCTGCAAAACCATACACTCATTCTCCGCCTTTGACTCTGTTTTAAATTTCATAAAACACTTTTTGCAAAACACAACACACAATTCGACTGTGATATTTTGAATGCAGTGCTACATTTAGCAAGAAATCTGTGTCATTTTGCATTTTGTTTGCAATTCTTGGATTTGTGTGTAAAGTTAAAAAAAGAGGCAGTTTTCAAAATGTGGTTAAGCTGTTGAATAAATATGTTATTACAAGGATTTGTAGATGAGTAAAGGTAAAAAAAGAAAAGCATTTATGTAAAAAAAAAAAGATAACTTTTGTAACAATATACACTACCCTTCAAAATCTTAAGGTCAGTAATATTTTTCTTTCTTCTTTTGAAAGAAATTATCATTTTATTCAGCAAGGATGTGTTGAATTGGTAAAAAAAAGTGATAGACCCATTGTTAGAAAAAAATTCTGATGAATCCTTTTTATTCATCAAATAATCCTCAAAACAGTATAACAGGTTCCAAAAAATATTAAGCAGCACAACAGTTTCCAAAAATCATCATATTTTCATGATTTCTGAAGATCATGTGACACTGAACACTGGAGGAATGATGCTGAAAATACAGCGGAGCATCACAGAAATAAATTACATTTGAAAGTATATTAAAATAGAAAATTTTAAATAGTTTTGAATTGTATTCATATTTTACAATGTTGCTGTTTTATTTGATGTATTTTTGATCAAATAAATGAAGCCTTGATGAGCAGAAGAGACTCTAAAAAGACATTACAAATATTATTCCCAAACTTCTGAACTGCTGTTTGTGTCTGTGTGTGTGTGTGTGTGTGTGTGTGTGTGTGTGTGTGTGTGTGTGTGTGGGTTTGTTTGTTTGTCTGGGTTCCAGCATGATGACGAGACAACCCTGTCTTTGTGAGAGCTCTGTTAACCAGTCATTTTTCAGATATGAATGGAAGGGCACATAAGCAGGCAGCAAGTATGTAAAATCAATGCTGCTTTGCTGAATGGTTTTTCAAATGAGTGTAAAATTAGTGTTTGCTGATGTAGAGCTCCTGGGAGTGTCAGACATTGATTGACCGATGGGTTACTGAAGCCACAAGCAGAACAAGCTCAGACCTGCCAGTGGGAGATCTTTCTCTGAAACAAGCAAACAGCAAATTACCTTAAGTGCTTTTCTATGACTGAGGTTTGGTACTTTCGCTTGCTTTGGCTTTATGACCTTAAATAATAGCTCAACAAGTCTTCTTTCCTTTGTTGACATTTTATAAGCTGGAAGCTGGAAATTTGGGTGAGACATATTCCCTTTTTAAAGGGGATTAAAAATGAAAACGTACTCCCCCTCAGTCCATCCAATATGTATTTTGTTTCTTCATCAGATTTGGAGAAATGTGTCATTTCATCAATTGCTCGACAATCCTATGCAGTGAATGGGTGCCGTCAGAATGAGAGTCCAAACAGCTGATAAAGACTTCGTAATAATCCACACTACTTGAAAAGACAAAATCCTAATCCTTAATAATGCTTCCTGCATTGAAAAATCTGGTCTGAATCAGGAGAGAAATCTGCACATTCAAGCACCGTTTACAAGCCAAAGCAGTCCAAAACAGCTCTAAACATATATGTAGCTGGACTTTGATGTGAGAGACAAAAGGAGATAGGATCTTTAGGATCTTAATTAGAATTCTATAACATAATTTGGTCAAAAATGTATCAGTGTTAGTGTAAAAAACACCTTTTTAAACCTGTCAAAATCAGTTATGTTTTCAGCACGCAGTTCTAGTCCATGTTGCTTTAAATGCTAATGAGCTCTGCTGACCCCGCCCTTCTTTTCAGTGCGATGACAACCAGACTGTGATTTTCAGACGCAAAACTTGCTAACTAGCACATTACTAGGAAAGGCAATTTGCAAAGATTCATGAAAATCCCTTGCACTCACTTCTTTTGTATATTTTCATTATAACATCCAACAACAAAGATGGGCTTGTCAATCAAACATCGTGGGAGGGGCCTGTTTTATCGTCACCCATTCACTGCAGAGCATCCTTTGCTGAGACAGTGATGCAGTGACACACTTCTCCAAATCTGATGAAGAAACAAACTCTTCTTAATCTCGGATGAGCTGAAGGGGAGTCAATATTCAAATACTCTATTAAATAGCCAATAGGCTCAGAGCTCTTACATGATTATTATATAACATGTATATTGTTGTGCTTTTGCCAGCCTGGTGATTCTGTTTTGACCTCTCTCACTAACAAGGCCTTTTCAGCTACAGATCTGTTGGTCACTGAATGTTTTTTGTTTTTCTGCATTTGCTGTAAACTCAAGACTGTTAACAGTGCGTTAAAATCCAAGATCAGCTGTTTCTGAGATACTCAAACCACCTCGACTGCCACCAACAATCATTCCACAAAGTCACTTAGATCACATTTCTGCCCCAACAGAGATTGAGTTGCCACCTCATGATTGGCTGAGCAGATATTTGCATTGACAAGCAGGTGTATCGGTTGTTCCAAAATAGCTGGTAATCTAACAGTAATCCTACTAAAATATGCATCTCCATATTGTAAGTCAAACAAAAAGATATGAAAGACTCCAAATGACACATGTATATTAATATGAATTATGAAGAAAGATGAGAATTCACTGTCATCATTTGTCTAATGCAGGTACTCATTTCAAGATGAGGAGGACATGTTCATGGTAGTTGACCTGCTGCTGGGAGGAGATCTGCGTTATCATCTACAGCAGAACGTGCACTTTACAGAGAGCACAGTCAAGCACTACATGTGTGAAATCGCCCTCGCTCTGCACTACCTGTGCAACAAACGCATCATCCACAGGTAATGACTACATGAAGCTTTTACAAATCCATTAATGCAATCAAAGTAAAAAGGAACAAATAATAATAATAAAAAAGTCTCATGCTCAAGCATTAGATAGATGCTGATGTACTGTACTGTTTTCTATGTATGGCCTGGTTTGCTTATATAGATGCAAACAATAGCATTGTTGAGTTTGTAGATTAAATGTGGTATATGGTTAACATTACAGCATAAATTACAACAATACAATAATTTGTAATGTTTTTAAAACAAATTTTTATTTTTTTATTTCAAGTTTGTTTACTTTTCTGCTAAGCATTACTAAGAATGAATTAATGCAGAAAGTACATCATGAGGTAGAATTGCAAGTGTTCGGAGATGGTTCATGTCCGCACTGTGAGCGCATGACCATGGCAATGCTGCGATCGCCTCTCTGCTTTCTTAAATTGAAAATATGAGACTCCTCTGTCACTTCCTGTTCCGGTTTCTCTGCCACAAGCAAAGGACTCCCATCTAGTGCTCTGGGAGATCTGAAGATTAAAGGGAGGGCGTCTCTGCCGGGTCAGCCCCAACAGACCTCTTACTCTTGCCAAATTGCTTGTCCTGTGTTGCTCCGTGATGATTCTGCTGACTTGCTTCAAGGTGGCCCCAGGATTTCATTCGGTGCATTACTTTAGAATTAGATGTTGATAACAGCATCGGTGGATGGGCTATCGTCCTCTGAGAATGAAGATTCGCTGGGGCTGTCCCCCTCGGGTGGTCACCACCACCAAATTAGACCATTCGACAGCCATGCTTGCCCAGGCAGCCATAAGTAGTAGGGCTGGAGTTGTCCCATGCCCAGTCCCGAGACCTTGCAGCTGAACGATTGGTTTCTCGACACAGGGCATGACTCACGACCGCATTCTGCCTCACGTCATTTCTTCTCAGAGATGCATGAGGAAGTAATGAAGTCATGGATGGCACCTTTTATGGCCAGAAGCCACTCATCTCCTTCCTTTATCCTCGCTACCCTCGATGGTGGGGTGGCTAGGGTGTACATGGACATTGCCCAGGTGGAGAGAGCAGTTGTTGTGCACCTGTGCCCACAAAGCGCCTCTACTTTGAGGAATCTTCCTCATCTCCCATCCAAAGTCTGTAAGCTCCCCTGGAGGAGAGCTGGGTGGAGAATCTTTGGTTCTGTTCCACCATTTCCAAGAGCAATTTTCTTTTCCTCCAGGTTGCCAGGCTCATGGGTTGACAGTGAGCGATGCACTGCCTCCTCACTCTCGCCCACGATGGCCCTATTGCCAACGGCCACGAGATTGCGGTTCAGGGATGCAGCACCTTCCCACACATCTCTGGCTGGTCCCTCCAGGGATACGGGGAGTCCTGCTGTGTTGAGCCAGAATTCAATACATTCCATGCCATCCAGCACAACCCGCTGCTCCATTTCGGGTTTGTCTATTGTCCCTTTGGTGCCACTCACATGGAGCTTGGATGCGTGGCTTGAGCTATACCCAGCCCATCCCTTTGGCTCATTCAGATAGTTCGAATTGGCTACACGATTCAGTTTGCCAGGTGACCCCCCCCCCCCCCATTTTCAGTGCCATTTTTGAGATTTTGGTTGTAGCTTGAGATGCCCCTGTCCTGTGCAAGGAGATTGTTGTTCTACTGACAATGTATGCAATCGAGTTGGAGTTTTACAGCCCTTACCCCATTGTGGGAAGTGGGCATCAGGATCCTCTTGATGACTGGCTCATCATGGACCACTCGTGAGAACAGTTGTGCGATCACAGGGACCTGGTGCTCCAGCACCTCAGCCAGACAGGGCTTTGGATCAACTGGGAAAAGAGCAAGCTCTCCCCTGTGCAGAAAATCTCTTTTCTCGATATGGAGTTAGACTCATTGACTATGATGGAGCATTTCAACAACAATCCAGCCCAGTCAGTCCACATTTCAGGGGAGCCTTATTGTACCGCCTACGCACCCTCATGACATCTAACGTTCCCTGGACAGTGGCAACTCCATCCCCAAGTGGTCGGGGATGGGCGGACCTGTTTGTTTCTCACGAGTCCTCACACTGCTTTTTTATACTATTCCCTGACCAAGGCCCCTCTATGCATGGATGCATTTGCACACAGCTGGCCTGGATTCTACACAAGAATGTATTTCCCCCAGTGAGCCTTCTCGCACAGACAGGAACAGACAGGCAAGGTCGAGGAACAGGTCTTGCCAATTGCACCTTACTGGCCTACCCGGACCTGGCTTCCAGAATCAGAAGCTTTATTGTCAGTGAAAGTGAAAAAGTGAAAGTGACGTAACGTGACATACTGCCAAGTATAGTGACCCATACTCAGAATTCGTGCTCTGCATTTAACCCATCCAAAGTACAGTGAACACACACCCGGAGCAGTGGGCAGCCATTTATGCTGCGGCACCCGGGGAGCAGTTGGGGGTTTTGTGTCTTGCTCAAGGGCACCTCTGTCATGTTATTAAGGGTGTATTAAGAGATTGCTGTACATTCACTCCCCTACTTACAATTCCTGCCGGCCCATGACTTGAACTGTTTTAAGCCCCTTTCACACTGCACGTCGGACCCGCAATATTTACGGAACATTGCCGGGTCGCCTTCTGTGTGAAAGCAACCACATCCCGGAATTGATTAACGAATTGACCCCGGCTCGGGGACCTAGTAACATTGCGGGGTTCGACCCGGGATGAGCGCTGTGTGAACAAAAGCCAGATCTAATTCCGTGTCGAAGTGATGACGCGCGTTATCACGCGACTCTTTTACCGGCTGTTTTGAAGGAAGATCAACATTCGTGACGAAAACATATGTGCAAACTGTAATGAAGCAGAGATCAGTTAGTTCCTCACTTTCCGCGCTGACGCCGAGATCGTTTGCTTGCTTCAGTGAAAGTATAACGTGCCTAGCGTTCTCGACTCGTACATTACACGTCACGCGCTGATGTCACGTGTTGTTACGGGATCTTCAAGGGTTGTGTGTGAAAGCACGCACATATACCGGGTCATCACTGGCAGTGTGAAAGTGCCAAATCTAGCGACCAGTGAACAATTACAGGAACACTTTACCCCTGTATTTGCCGGAATGGCAGTGTGAAAGGGGCTTTAGTGACAGAAGCTCCACAGTGTGACAGAATCACAGTGACAAGACAAGACAAGACAATATGCATAATAGACCATTTAATATGTACAGGTATGTTAGGTGCAAATTTGAAATGTAAATAAGTATGTGTGTTAAATAAATATTTAATACTGTTATGTGTTCCACGTTTATTGTCAAATGCACAGGGAATGGCTCAGCATTCAAAATCTGCTAGACAAATTGGTGATTTTCTGTAGATTTTACACCCCTTTTGTTAATTTTGAGCCCTAAATATTTACAGTAAGACATTGATGAACATTTTTATTTATTTACGTTTAATACATTAAAAGTATCAGACGTCAGTATATACTTGAATAGTATATACAGAATATCTGGACTAAATCTCACTTACTGAAGAGCCAAACTTTCTGGACAATTCTGGACAAATGTGCTGTTGTTTCATCCCACACAGACACATGAGATGAAAGATAATCAGGACAAAGGAAAGAGTTCATTGCTGCAGACAGTAATAATTCATCAACAGCCTTATTATGAATGAGAGAAATTCAGGAGATTACTTCATCTCTGTCCAGCAGGATATACTTCTCTGTAATGAATATAACCAACGACTATGCTTTTAATGCATGCAGGTGATATGCTGGTTAGAACATGGACATGGTTCACACTTCTCTCAAATCATATTCATTTGTTTGTTGGCTGTAGACAACGTTCTGTCCATACAGTGATGGAAGCTGTAATGTCAGTGTCCAAAATGACTTTCTCACTCATTCAATTAAAATAAATTCAATTAAATTCAAGTTTATTTGTATAGCGCTTCTCACAATACAAATCTTCGCAAAGCAGCTTTACAGAAAAAAATTAAGTTTCTACAATATATTTAGTAGTAGCTTATCGGTAGTGACTGTCAAATTGATGAACATATGGCAGAAATGTAAAGTAAAATTCAGTTAATGACGTAATCAAACAGACAATGAACATTCTTAACAGCAATGATTATATGTTGCAATCAAACTTGTATCAAAACTTGGTAGTTCATGTTGTTTTAGGGTTGGCATCATCTCTTCTCAGGTGTTCAGTCATCTCCGGTCTTTGTAACGGCTGGATTTAGACTGAAGCTTGTATAATTTTGACTTCCCGTGGCAGAAACAGAGAAGCAAATTGAGACATAATTAGCATAGCTGCTGTTCTCAAGCTAAACAATAATAATGTGCATTTGATCAGATACACCTTACAGTACAAGATTATGAGATGCATTATTTGAATGCTTGGTCAAAGAGATGTGTTTTTAATCTAGATTTAAACAGATCAAGTTCTTTCTGAACCCTGAACGTTATCAAGAAGGCTATTCCAGAGTTTTGGAGCCAAGGGTAGATGAGTGTAAATGTCTTGTAGTTGTTTTAGATCACTGAAGTGAGATAAATGGACTGATTGTGTGAACAAAAAGGCCAGCAAAGATGTGTGTTTCCTTTGGAAGATCCATTGTTAAAGGTTATTTTATAACTCATTTATTGAAAGTTTATTGACCTCTTTCTACAAAAAAAAAAAAAAAAGTTCTGCAAGTAAATAACTTGGTATCCCTGTGTTGGGTTTACAACAAATTTATCCAACTAGATGTCTTGGTAAAGCTATAAAAATTATTTCTGATAATAGGCTCCCACTGTATAATGACTTTGAGCTTTTGCCTTCAGGTAGAGAGATGTTCTCTAAATGAACAGGTCTAATTTAGTTTTTTTTTTTTTTTTTTACTAAGTTCTGTGAAATTTGTATTGTACTACAGTGAAATTTATGTTTTATTGTCTTTTGTGAGAACTGCATATTAAAGTCACTGGAACTAAATTTTCCCAAGGGGATGAATAATTATTAGGGATGCACCGAAATGAAAATTCTTGGCCGAAACCGAAAACCGAAAAAGAGAAAACCAAGGCCGAAAACCGAAACCGAAACACCGAAATAAATTATGCCAATTATTAGTACCATTGCATTTATTGCTATGACCGTGTACTAACTTTACTAAAATTAAGACATTGCAATTGCATAAATTGATATTAAAGTTTCAAAGATAATTACGATTACATAACTTATTTAAAAAAAACAACATAAAAAACATAATTACAAATGATGTAAATATTTATTAAGCACATTGCAACAATGCACAGTATAAAATAAAATTCAAACTAAAAATTTATCCCACTCATGTGTATATTTAATAATAATAATGTACAGGCCTAATGGCCTGCAGAAAGGTTTTAAAATGAACAGTTCTCTCATAAAAACAAAGTGCATTTAGGTGAAGTGCATTTGAAATTTTTCTATGTAGGACTAGAAAGTGCATCACTTCTCCAGTTGGCAAGACTGTTATCACTTCTGGGGATGGGGACTTCAGACAGATAACCATCTAGCTATTGAGCAGTTGAGCTTGTCATCTGCCTGACATTTGAGAAATATTTGAGAGAGTGTATTTAAATAGGGCCAGGGCATAAATAAACATTTTTTATCAAATTAAAGCAGAAATCTAGCAGAAAATCTAGCATAAATATGGCTACAATCTGATATTATGTATGTATATATGTTTGTGTGTGTGTATAAGAACAAAATAGCCAACGTATTATTATTATTTGAGGCACTTTCTTGCAGAATTCCACTGAACATATCAGACAACGATGGTGCATGCCACTCATCTGGTGCAGAGACCAGTCTTTTTTTCTGTGCTCTGATCTGTCTCCTGCGCTTGGCACTTCTCCGTCTCCACGCGGGTTCTCCGCATCCAGCGCGGCCTGGATCATCTCTCGTGCGCGCTGCCTTATTTCCGCATCCAAGTAATGGTCACTATAACGCGGATCAAGCACATTCGCGATGAAGTGCAGAGGATCCGAAAAGATCCCAGTGAGACGTGTGCTAACAGACTCTATAAGACTGTACTTTTCTTTGTTTTTACTTCGTGGTTCGTCTTAATCTCTTTGTTAGGAGACGCTTTAGTGCTGCGAATAAAGGAATACGAAGAATACGAGAATGTTCTCACTGGTGTTAAGTGAATGTCGCGGGGAGCTCGTGGTCTTTGCTATGCAGGTGCACGTGCAGGTCGCGGTTTCTGTTTGCGTCATCACAACATTTCGGCCGTGTTGTTTCGGTGATAAAAGTCTATCGGCCGAAAACCGAAAAGGCCATTTTCGGCCGAAAATTTTCGGTGGCCGAAATTTCGGTGCATCCCTAATAATTATTATTTAGTTATTTACAAATTAAGTCAATGGTTTGTTAATAGTGATAGCTGGACATTAAAGGTGCTACAGAATGCAAACATCACTTTTACTGTATATGTTATTTGAACATAGTTCTGTGGCCGCAGTGTGTGGAAACAACCAGCCTATATGGTAAAAATCCATCCACTCATTGTTTTATAATCCCAATAAATCATAAACATGATTTTTACACTAGCAGTTCCTTCCAATTTGTGACCTATTAACTTATGTCATATACACAGCCCTGGGGAAGTTTCCTGGTACAAGTGTTCCAGGGAATTTCGGTGGAAACGCGGCATATGGCATATACACAGCCCTGAGTGAGAAGCTGCAGTCCACCATTACTGTTCTCTCGCTGTAGCTGCTGGAGATACAGTGTCAGCGCCAAAGAGCAATTAAAAGTGTCTTGTGTTGGGATGTACCAACGGACATAGGAGTCTCCATAGAACGCTGAGGACATGGTGGTTAACTTTCATTTTCGAAGTAAATGTCCCAGAAAAAAAAAACGTATACCTATACGTATACCTATACATTTGTTCTGACTTTTTACACCGGACTGTCTCACAAACAAGGGTCAGTTCAGTGCTGGAGTTGAGCAAAGATTGCTTCTTAAAGAGGGATCAATACCAATGCTTTGTACACAAGTGTCAGGGTTGCCAGGTTTTCACAACAAGACCTGCCCAATTGTTTCTCAAAACTAGCCCAATCACATTTTGAGGGGGATCTCACAGGAAAAAATTGCATTCCGTGAGGTAAAATACAAGTTTTAGGTGGGATTCCCATGGTAAAATTAGCATTTTAGGAGCATAATATCACATCACTGGGGTCACTTAAACCCTTGGGAAAACCACAGACTTGGCAACACTGACTGCTCCACACTCATTTGAAAAGGGAGGCAGGAGCAGCAGCTCACTTTCATTTTAGGGGAAAAACACAAATAACATGCTTTGGCTCATACCCTAAAAGTGGCAATTTGAATAAGTTATAAAAAAAAAATATTTGTCGGGTATTTTGAGATATTTGAGAAACTTCATATTCACACTCTGAACAGCACATGTGTTTATCAGCCTCTAGTGCATTTCCGTTCCTCATGCTAGATCTCCCATGAGATGGACACCCCTGTTCCCACTGCGCTCCTGAGACGAAAACAATACACTCTGGTTTTTTTTTTCTCACCGCTACTTGAATTATTAACGCTAGTATAGCTGCTCAGTTAACAGATCTTAAGAGATGAGGCTCTTCAAAACAGGATGTGGCAGATGAGTGAGAAAGACCAAAACATTCACTAACAAATCCATTCTTCATTTTGCACTATTCAAATGGGATTCATTTTCTAAACTGATGTTTGCGTTGCGTTTATGATTACAAGAAAGTCGTGCAAAATCATTAAAAGAATTTACAATGTATATATATTAATGTATATATTAGATCAATTATATACTTCATAATCGGATGAGAACTAAACTTGAACTGAGCTGAATTTCTTCATAACTGATGAATTCTGCAACATCAACACTTTTTAGCGAATTGAACTGAATCAACATTGAAAACATTGATAAAGTTTATATGAAATCCGAATAAAATCAAAACACTAACTGCACTTTTTTAGTGCATGTTGAATGGCATTTGCCTTTCGCATCCAATTTATCAGTACGAAACAAAACACTAGAAGAGACAAACTGTTAGCAGTAGTTAGCAGCAGCTCTTTACTATAAAAACATGTTAAAACCACAAGCTATTTTAGTGAGAGATGCCAAAGAAGAGTGTAACCTAAAACAAAATAATATAAAATATTACAGAGACTGAATTTACAGATAAAAGAACAACAAAAGATGCATGTAAATCAATCATACAAGTTCATTTTGTCATAATTATGTCAACAGCCTATTTTTACACGCCTGAAATTTCTGTGTGCGGTTTGCCATGTTTTTATATAGTTTCAGTTTTTTTTTATCATTTTAAATGGTTTATTTTAGGGATGCACCGAAATGAAAATTCTTGGCCGAAACCGAAAACCGAAAAAGAGAAAACCAAGGCCGAAAACCGAAACCGAAACACCGAAATAAATTATGCCAATTATTAGTACCATTGCATTTATTGCTATGACCGTGTACTAACTTTACTAAAATTAAGACATTGCAATTGCATAAATTGATATTAAAGTTTCAAAGATAATTACGATTACATAACTTATTTAAAAAAAACAACATAAAAAACATAATTACAAATGATGTAAATATTTATTAAGCACATTGCAACAATGCACAGTATAAAATAAAATTCAAACTAAAAATTTATCCCACTCATGTGTATATTTAATAATAATAATGTACAGGCCTAATGGCCTGCAGAAAGGTTTTAAAATGAACAGTTCTCTCATAAAAACAAAGTGCATTTAGGTGAAGTGCATTTGAAATTTTTCTATGTAGGACTAGAAAGTGCATCACTTCTCCAGTTGGCAAGACTGTTATCACTTCTGGGGATGGGGACTTCAGACAGATAACCATCTAGCTATTGAGCAGTTGAGCTTGTCATCTGCCTGACATTTGAGAAATATTTGAGAGAGTGTATTTAAATAGGGCCAGGGCATAAATAAACATTTTTTATCAAATTAAAGCAGAAATCTAGCAGAAAATCTAGCATAAATATGGCTACAATCTGATATTATGTATGTATATATGTTTGTGTGTGTGTATAAGAACAAAATAGCCAACGTATTATTATTATTTGAGGCACTTTCTTGCAGAATTCCACTGAACATATCAGACAACGATGGTGCATGCCACTCATCTGGTGCAGAGACCAGTCTTTTTTTCTGTGCTCTGATCTGTCTCCTGCGCTTGGCACTTCTCAGTCTCCACGCGGGTTCTCCGCATCCAGCGCAGCCTGGATCATTTCTCGTGCGCGCTGCCTTATTTCCGCATCCAAGTAATGGTCACTATAACGCGGATCAAGCACATTCGCGATGAAGTGCAGAGGATCCGAAAAGATCCCAGTGAGACGTGTGCTAACAGACTCTATAAGACTGTACTTTTCTTTGTTTTTACTTCGTGGTTCGTCTTAATCTCTTTGTTAGGAGACGCTTTAGTGCTGCGAATAAAGGAATACGAAGAATACGAGAATGTTCTCACTGGTGTTAAGTGAATGTCGCGGGGAGCTCGTGGTCTTTGCTATGCAGGTGCACGTGCAGGTCGCGGTTTCTGTTTGCGTCATCACAACATTTCGGCCGTGTTGTTTCGGTGATAAAAGTCTATCGGCCGAAAACCGAAAAGGCCATTTTCGGCCGAAAATTTTCGGTGGCCGAAATTTCGGTGCATCCCTAGTTTATTTAATAGGTTCTTGATCTTATGATTTAAATAATAACAATAAATACATGGAAAGCAGAGTGTTTGCTCTTTTAAACACATCTGAATATTAATGAGATAAAAATTGCATAAAACGAGTGTGCATAGATATTGCATGTCATGCCTACAATTGTCTTTTTTATGCAAACCCTGGTTTGTATAAAGTTATTGTATGCAATGTTTATTGGCTTTGTTGTGCAATAAATAAACAGACCAAAAATTAATGATATAAAAAAATGCATCATTAATCCTCAAAAAACATCTAAAAAATCTGAGGGTATCATAACTGAAAAGCTGCATTAAGATGCCTGGTGTGTGTATGAAAGGTGTTGGTTATTAAATGTTTTTGTTTGGTAATGTATGTTGACTGTCCTCTCACACAGAGCGACAGCTGTCAGCTTGAATCAGCTCAGTCTGACACCTGCAGATCAATCTGATGTGCTTTGCAGCCTCGGAGCCATTTGTTTTGCTCTCTGCTTGTGTTTATCTGAGTATTTGAATGAATAGTTAACAATATGACACTTCTCATTTTGTTCCTAAGATATGCGACAGTTCCAGCTGAGGTTGATATCTAGTCAAGTTTCATTTCTGCTTTCAAATTGAAATAGCTTTTTTGTTTGTTTGTTTTTTTAACTGAGAAAACATGATTTCATTTGCATATATTTTACTGTATAAAGTGTTTTTATTATCTAATATGGCCCCACTACATTAAACAAAACCATAATTCACCGTAATTCAAAACATAAGCAGACTCATGTTCTGTCTGCATATGTTTTGGAGTAATTTTGTTGTCTTTGTGTCAACACGCTTCTGTTTATGTTTACTAGCATCTGCTTTTACAAGATTCTTAACTGTTTAATGCACCATATGGTCATATCATTTATTTATTGTAGGCATATACTTTATACCATCAACCTGCCAGGGACTGCAGATGAAAATGAGTCTATATGGCCAAATCTGGCACATTTTCATAACTGGCTGAGTGCTCATGTCAATTAAATCCCTTTTAGAATAAATAATATTCTTGTAAGCTTGTAAGTTTAGATGTGTAAATGCAAAAAGTGAAAAAAAAAAAACAAAAACTTTTGCCTTAATAAATTCCTAAATACTGTAGCTGCTTGATAATTTATAGATATTTGTTACATTTAAGTATGGGGTACAGATTGAAATCTAGAATATGATCATGCAAAATAAGATTAATATGTGCCTTTTAATTACTAAAAACAACTAATATGCAATGTCTAGAGTTAACAGTGAAAATATTGGCTGGGTATTTTAATCATGGAGTTGGTTGTATTGGACAAAAGGCCAGTAAAGGGTAACACATGTCCAGCTTGGTCCAGTTAATCTGAAAATCAGCCATCTCCCTTCATCAAGCACCACTAGCAAACATTGAGGTTTATTAAAGCGCTTTTGTGTCAGTCTCCAGCTGTCCCTCTGTTCCTAAGCATCTCAGCAGGGATCCGGTGACCAGGAAACCAGCTCACTTACAGCCCTCATCATGATATGTGATGTAATGAGGCCATTAGATCCTGCTAATAGGTTGTTGGAGCAGTCAAGCGAAAGAAAAGGTGGTGGATGGCTTTGGGTGGTCAGATAGCATTGCCACTGAGCTCTGAGAAAGGCCAGGTGTGTGAGGTGTGGACGAAGAACTCATGCTGACTTCCCATGTCACTTTTATAACCGCTGAATCGACTCCTACAGGTTGTAGATAATATTGACAAGTAATGATTATTAGCTACTGTCATCCAGTCACTGAAGTCAAAGCACCTTTATAACGGTACAGGAGGGAACAACTATTGACAGCTGTTGCTGAACGGTGACCAGATATTGTATGCCTCTTTTTGGCAGCCTCTCAGTGTAATTACTGTCAAATAAACATAAGACTCTCAGACTCGCCTTAAACTCACCTTTAAACTGTACATTGGCTGATTATTCTTAAACTGAAACAAATGTGCTTCAGACAAGATAAAGAATATGAAAAATGCTCAGAGTTGCTGCAGAAAACAGAAACAAAAGAGTGCGCAGCAACAAAAACACGTTGCTCGAGGGCCTTTTTGAAAATGCAATTCATTCTCTGCCAGCAGGAGGTGCTTTTGGAGAGGTACTGGCTGAACACAAAGCAGCGCTCCGCTCATAAACGCTACTTTATCAGATGAACTACTTTAACACTGCTGCCACGGGTTGTTTTTATGTCCGCTGGTTGAAGTGACCTCAGTTTTGTGATATTTAGCCCCGGGAATGTGAATTTTACCAGAGAAACCCTGCCAAAAAATGTGTATTTTACTCCTAGAATGTGATTTTAATGGGACACCCCTCTGAAAACCTGGCAACCCTGGCTGGGGCTAGTACTGTGCACATTGCTAGACCCAGAGAGCGTGCTGTCATTGAACGTCAACATTTGACTGGCTGATGATTCTGTCACACATGCTCATTACAAATCAGATGCTACTATACAGTATATATATTGATACTGAATTATTGTCTAGTTCTAGGTCCTAATTATGCTTTTTCAGGTTTTCAAATTCAGTGTGAAATGTTGCTGTTTGAGCATTAAAAATGTCACACTGTCACTAATTTAAATAATTACCGCCCATGGAATATGCAAATAAGGGGGCGTGGTCTGATTGAGCAGCACTAGAGTCCATAGAATAAAAATTAAAAATAAAAAAGACAATCTGAAATGTTCCTCTTGTTTGAAAAAGTTCCTCTTGTTTGTAAACGTTCAGTTCAAAAACTGTAAACAGACTCCTTTTACATGACTAATAACATGAATTGCCCATTGGATGAAAGCACATATAACCGGCTGGAGGAAGGTTTCCTTGACACCTGTTGCCCAGGAAACCATCCAGCAGCTGCCATGACGAGCATCTTTGGGTTTAGTGTGTGCTGCTGATAAGCAGTGGCTCTGTGCAAATGTCAGCTCATTAAACTCAACACGCTTGACCTTTCACACCTGAGCTCACCTCTTTGTGGAAAGCACCTGTGATCTGTCAACAGCAACTCCTCGCTTCGATATGCAAAGTTGATGTTAATTAGTCTATGGATTCCAATTTAGTGGAAAATGTATGTCTAGATACGTCTTTTTGGTTTGTTGCTTTTAAATGTTATCGCTCAGCCAGCTCTGTTTCAAAATCGTGAGCTTCTGGCTGTTATCAGTGATGGCCAAAATGATTAGAACACTTAGCAGCTAAAAAAAAAAAGATTTCAAGTCAGTTATTTCTATCTTTTTCTGAAGTGTGTCACTGTCAGTAGGAAATATCAGTTTACATTTCCAAGCATTCATTATGGAATTAATTGTAATAATCCACTGAGATTATTGTCTGACAGCAGCCAGTGCTCCACATAGAGATATGATCTCATCATCATCAGTCTGTCTGGAGTGACATGAAGAAACAGAACAAACTGTTCAAGACGCTTCAAAAAACCTTCCGACAAAGCTCCAGTGCTGTTAAAAGTTAAGGCACTTGTGTAAAATTCTGTAAAAAGAGGATGCTGTCAAAAAAAAATAAATATTAAAAATAGATTTTCTTTATCTATGAACTTCGATTAACTAAATGAAATCAACATTTGATGGCCAATCCTTTTGAAGCAGTAGTTTAAAGTAAAGAGTTTCTCAGGAGCTTTTACAGGAGGTTTCTTAAAGCGTCTTGGAGACACAGTAATTCTTCTGGATTGAGTTTGTCTCAGTTTGTTCTGTTATTTCATGTCACTCCAAACAGATTGATGATGATCAGCTCACATCTCTGTGTGCAGCACAAACATCTCACTGGATTATTACAATTAATGGCACAATGAATGTTTTGAAATGTAAATGGATATTTCCTACTGACACACTACAGCAAACAATACAAATAACTGATTTCAAACAATTTTTCGGCTGGTGAAAATACTAGTGTGCTAATCATTTTGGCCACCACTGTTCAAATGGGATGTTATGTTCAAGTTAACATCACTTGATTATTTTAGACACCAAGCTGTCAGTATGGACTGTTTTGCTCTATTTCGACAATGATTGCACCTCTGATCAACACAGTGGTGTTTCTTCTAGAATGATTCGACATTTCTGAATGAATCAAGTCAATGATTCAATAAGCCATTCATGAAGACAGTGGCTAAATTTGAAACGGCGTACAAGTTTACTACTCTTACTATTTATAGTTTACCTTTAGTAGTAGTATTCAAGTATCTGGTTCTGAAATCTGCTAGGGATAGTTGCATAAACTCAGAAACCATGTGTCTTAAGAACTAGCAGTTGCCAAAGGGTAACCAGTCTTACTTTCCAACAAAAATAAGACCGATCTACCGTTTCATCAAAGCTATGACCAGTCTAGAAAAAATAAAATAAATTGGATGACTAACTTTTTAAGACTTGTCTAGTTTATGCAACCGGCCCCATAAAGTCACTAGCTTCATTCCTGAATGAATCAGCCGTTTCAAACAAATCAGTTGAATGAGTGAATCAATGACTCACTCATTAAGACAGCGATTTCTTGGTTTTAGTTTCATATTTAAAGCAGCTTTGCATAGTTCTATGTTCATTCTATTTTATATTTAAAATCATATAACATTTATGCAATTGTAACTGGTGTGTAAATGCATTCATGGCATTTCTTAGCTGAATTAAACAGTCTGTGTAAATGCATTTAAATTCCACTTCGGATGCAGCATCTGAAGTGCAAAAGGGATTTTGTTGATTGATTTAATTGATCGATATCAGCACTCTAGTATCTTTTTGTTCTAATTTTATTCATTGATTAAATACATGAAATTACATGAAAGATGGTTAGAAAATTATAAAGGTTAAACAATGTCCCTGGAAGATTTGAGGTGAAAAATATCATACCTAATGGAAATGTTTATTTGTTCTCTCTGGTTTAGCTTAACTATAACTTTTTAAGATTGTTAATTAGTTAATTACACTGTCATCTGTAATCACTCATTTTCTGGATCTTCCTCACACACAGATTTTCCAGTGACGCTGGATGCTCTTTTTGGCACGAGTGTTTCTTATTTTAACAGCTGACATGTTAATGTGATGCTTTACTGGTTTTCTGCTGTATCCAGATGAATTGTTAGAGTGAAGTGTCTACAGAGCGTTTGTCCTAACTAAACTTTATGTATGTGTTCACAGAGACATTAAGCCAGACAACATTTTGCTGGATGAGCACGGTAAGTTCTAAAGATACTATAAATCACCATCTGCTGTTAGTGCTTCTTCTCAGGAAAAACATCACTATTACTATTGCTCAGACTGACTCTCTCTCTCTCTTTCTGATTTGCTGAGGGATAACACTGGTGACAGAAAGGCATTGAAGGTTATTCATGGCAGATGCTTCACATTGGTCTGGATAGTGTCAGGCAGAAAAAGCAGCCTGTATAACTTTTCATCAGTATAATAATAGGCAGTGGAATATTAATTTGAAGGTAGTTATGACCCCGTCTCTGAACAACAACAAACACAGGTGGTGGAAGAGGACAGGGAAGGCCAGTGAATTTTGGAGTGAGGAAATCAACAATAACCAAGCAATTTTCAGTAGTTTTGGTTCTGGAAGCATTAATTGTCTCCACAGAGATTTCTAATACAATCTTCACTAAAGTGCTAAGACATGACCCTGCATCCCAGTTTCCATTTTATCCAAATTGTTGTGCATGTTGAAATATACTTGGTCTATTTTTGTTGGACTAGAAGTCGCAGATCCATGCACACTTTAGAGAATGGCACAGCCCTTTGTTTTTGTTTTTTTACATTAAAGGAGACAAGCATCACCTGCAGGTTCTTTATTGGGATCTGTGGTTCCATGAAGAACCTTTAACATCCATGGAAATGTTCCATTACACAAAGGCCTCCATGTAGTGGAAAATGGTTGTTTAGATTTTTAAACTTTATTTTCAATAAGAAAAAAATCTGTTTTGGTTGAAAAATTTAATATTTTGACAATTTAAAATTAGTAGCTTTATCGGATGGTGAATTGGAGACACATTAGCTATGTGAACACACACACACACACACACACAAATTATGATATGGATATGGGTCCATTTGCAGTAAGAAAAAAGACCATTTATAAAAACCCCTTAGAAATCTAAATAATAAAAAGAAATATATATTATTGAACAAAATTATATTAGATATATTTTCCTGAAAATAAATAAATACATACACACATACATGCATACATACATAAAGTTACATTTCAAGACTGCAAAAGTACCAAGTTTAACCTAAAAATGACGAGGCCAAAAAGATTTAAGAGCTGTTCACTGAGGATCTTTCAGGAACCATAAATGTTTCTTTTATGATATTGCTGTCAAAACCTCTTTTTCACGAGTGTACGGTTTTTGTCCTTTAATGTGCCTCAGCTAGACACATGTTCCTGTGCTCAAGAACATCAGTGGGGTTTTCTATTTTGATCTAGGCTGCTTCTGTCAGTACAGATTTATGTCATTGTTCTCTGAGCAGTTGTTTCCTATTCAGATTCAGACTTTTATGACCCTAAATTCCTCTCCATTTCACACTCATTCTGAGTTAACTCAATTTTCAGGGAATATTTTGTTTTTGTGGATTGATTTAGGTCTGTAAATTGACACATTGCACTAAAAAAAAATTCACTGAATTTACTTTTTTTAAGGTAAGCGGTTGCAATCAATGTATTTTAGTTATATTCAAATAAACAAATTTAGTTTATTCGACAACTAAATAGTGTAGAGTTTTAAAGAGATTTGCAAACTTGATTGAATGCATTGCTGTGGACTACAGGCCAACAACTGGCTTAAGTTCAGTATCATTGAAACAAAACAAACAATATTTGTTTTGTTTTTACATGTTTTAAAGCCTTTTTGAAATATCTAATCAATTCTTTACCCCAACAATGTAATTTCTCTAAATATACTCATATATATTCTTCTTCTTCTTCCACTCTGGAAGTCTATGGGAACCCATAGAACCACTTGTGGGAAAGTTGTGAAATTTGACACAGTGATAGAGGACAGTCTCAACTAAGTGAAGTGAAGTGAAGTGAAGTGACATTCAGCCAAGTATGGAGACCCATACTCAGAATTTGTGCTCTGCATTTAACCCATCCGAAATGCACACACACAGAGTAGTGAACACACACACACACACACTGTGAGCACACACCCAGAGCAGTGGGCAGCCATTTATGCTGCGGCGCCCGGGGAGCAGTTGGGGGTTCGATGCCTTGCTCAAGGGCACCTAAGTCGTGGTATTGAAGGTGGAGAGAGAACTGTTCATGCACTTCCCCCACCCACAATTCCGTCCGGCCCGAGACTAGAACCCACAACCCTTCGATTGGGAGTCCAACCCTCTAACCATTAGGCCACGACTTCCCCAAAGGATATGCCAGTATAAAATGTTCATGTTGTGATTAATTGCTAATGCTTTTATCACCGTTTATGGTAGTACCACGATATAGAAATTTAATTTTAAAATGTTATCATATTACAGTATAATACGGTTTAATAACTTTTGTCTTATACGCTGTAAAAAATTAATCATGGGTCTTGTAATTTTCATTAAAAAAATTAAGGTGATAATTAAAAATGATGTGTGGATTTCATAAAAAAATTGTGATTCAGTGTTGTATAGAAAATAATGAGGACTTTTTACTAATAAAACCAAGAGATGCGTTTTCCAAATTTTTTTTTTTTTTTTTTTTTAGGGGACTTAAGCAGTTTTGGTGTTTGAATTGGGGAACTGATTATTAAACTAAAATAATTAAGGAAAGAAGGCTGCCTATTTAGTTTAAGAGAATTAGCTAAATTTTGCAGCTCAGGGGCTGCCCCCCTCAGGTGTTGTCGCTGCTGCCGAATCTGACTTGGAGTTGTCGGACATGCTTGCCCGGGAAGCCGTGAGTCGTGGACGGCCCCTTTCATGGCCAGAAGCCACCCGTCTCCCTCATCCATCCTCACCACCCTCGATGGCGGGGCACCCAGGGGGTACGTGAACTATCCCCAGGTGGAGAGAGCAGTTGTGGTGCACCTGTGCCGGCAAAACACAGCCACTTGGAGGAATTGTCTGCGTCTCCCGTCCATGGCCTGTAAGCTGTCGCCGTTTCTGGCTGCCAAGGCTTACAGTGCTGTGGGCCAAGCTGCCTCTGCCCTGCATGCCATGGCTATCCTGCAGGTACATCAACCCAAGGTGCTAAAAGCAATGCACGTGGGTGGTACCGACCCGAGGTTGATGCAGGAGCTGCGCACGGCGACTGACTTCGCCTTACGGGTGACAAAAGTCAGGGAAGGCGATGTCCACGCTGGTGGTCCAGGAGCGCCATCTCTAGCTGAACCTAGCCGAGATGAGAGACGTCGACAAAGCCCGCTTTCTCAATACTCCTATCTCCCAGGCAGGTCTTTTCAGTGACACTGCCGAGGACTTTGCCCAGCAGGTCTCGTCAGTGCAAAAGCAGACTAGAGGCCATCCAGCACATCTTTCCCCGACGTGATCCTCCGGTTGACACCATACCTTTGCGGGCAGCGCCTCAGCCTGCTCGTCGCCATCGGTGGCCCCCTGCGTCCTCCACACCAGCTCCGCCCCATGCTGAGAGTTCTTTGAGGCCGGCACGTCGAGCCTCCTGCAGGAGAGCGGTGCCCACCATATCATTCCTGGCTGCGACGTCCTCTAGGAAGACAACTAGGAAGACTGCGAGTCTTGAATCGGGCCCTGCACAATCTCCCAGTCAAGATGTTAATGCTGAAACGCATTATCAAATTCGTTAAGCCCCAGAACTGGTTTGCAGCAATCGACCTGAAAGACTCGTACTTTCATGTCTCGATCTGCCCTCGCCACAGATCGTTTCTGTGGTTTGCATTCGAGGGTCAGGCATTGCAGTACAAGGTCCTCCCCTTCGGGCTCTCCCTGTCCCCCTGTGTCTTCACATTGTGTCACCATCACAGTGATGTGTCACCGCCTATTCAGCCCCTGGTCAGACCTGCTTTGGCACATACACTGTCTGGAGTTGCTGGCAATGCATCTTGCTTTACAGCGGTTTCAGCCGCTGTTGCTAGACAGGCACCTGTTGGTCCGCACGGACAACACTAAGGCTGTTTCGTGGTTCCCACTCCCTTCCGAGACCAGGTGGTGAACCTGCAAGCACTGTCCCTGGAGGAGGCAGATCCAGCGTTCGTGTTGTTGTGTCCCATAAGAGCGCTTCGCATATACGTGGACTGCAGCCAGAGCTTCAGAAGCTCTGAGCAGCTCCTGGTCTGCTTTGGAGGTCATCAGAAGGGGAAGGCTGTCTCCAAGCAGAGGTTGGCCCACTGGATAGTGGATACCATCGTCTTGGCATACCGTTCCATAGGCGAGCCGTGTCCCCTGTGGGTGAGAGCCCACTCCACATGGAGTGTGGCCTCCTCCTATGCGCTGGTGCATGGCGCCTCTCTGGCAGACATCTGTCGAGCTGTGGGCTGGGCGACACCTAACACTTCCCAAGGTTTTACAACACTTCTTAGGATTTACCTACCAACCTGCACCGCAGTAACGATACCCCCGCTCTTTGGGCCATCTCATGGTAGATGCCACTAGCTCAAAGGCAATGAAGTATGTGTCCACCTCAGATTCCCTAAAAGTAGTTGCCAACTTAATATCCTTACTAGCAACAAATAATAATGAAGTACTGATACCATGCAAACACAACAGCCAGTGTGTATTTTTATATGCAATTCAATTTCTTTTAGCCTGATTGCTAACAAAGGATCATTGTGAGCAACAAAAGGACTCATGTGAGAGGGAGCCTCATCAGCCACCATCGATACAACAGCCCCCTCCTTAACCCCACTGTCCAGTGGCAAAATCTGCATGTCCACTCATCCTTTAACATCTGTTCTAGGGTACTAGATGACACAGCAACACAGAAAGAATCTGAAACCAATCGGTCATCTTTCCTACACTTATAAAATATTTCTAACGTTGAATTTTAAGTAAATGAAGATAGATCAAACACTAATAACCTACTTCCACAACAAATGAATATATCTAGGTCAAACATGATGACTCAGGCCTAATCAAATGATCTAGTTTTACAGGATCCGGGATGAGCCCCCAGTTATTACGACCCTGTCTAGGGTAAGGCCGCAGCATAAACCGAAATCCGCAATCAAAGATCCTTTGTAAATTTATTTACAGAACCACAGAGTAAAAGCGCAACTTCAGGGGTGAGCAAAGGCCAAAACAACAAACAAACACCAAGTAAGCTCCTAACAGAAAAATACTAAATTTCCTAACAAAAGAAAAACTAAATAAAAATACAATATGCTACCCTAACTCCCCATCTAATGAAAAACAGGAGAAAACAATATTTGCGAAAGAAAATGGCACTCAACCCCTACAGCTTCCAAGTGTAAAAAAAGAGTACTTACAAAACTTTACAAAATATACAAAATGGAAAATGAGATTGACAACACCTTATCACCTCAAAATCCACACAGCACACAATAGGCAGATCACCAGGCAAGCTAAGAGCATCAACACTCTGTAGCAAACACACAATAGCGCACGTACAATGGAACAACAGGAAGTCACAAGATGAGCAGAGCTCCCTCCTCAGGCACAGCAGATCCTTTTATTGCTGCTCCTTGGTCCTATTGGCACCAATCAGATCTGGAGATCACTTTGGTAGGGTCCAATCCTGTGAAAGAGAGAGAACGAAGGGACCAGTAAAGCAAGACACACACACACACACACTATATGTCTCAAGACGTAACAATACGTGGCTCAGGTATGTTAAATTCACTAGCCAATTTTCATTGGCATTTTCTCTTAAACTCAGAGATGATTGGCCTCCCAAGTGAGACCCCATATGTCGTTCGACATAACGTCTCCGTTCCTTCCATCAAGGAACGAGGGTTACAATTGTAACCGAGATGTTAATGTATTAACATTCACAATGAGCAATAGCTACATTTCGTACTGAAATGTATATAATGAATTAACAAATGTTAAATAATGAAGCCCTAATGTAAACTGTGAATGAACGATAAAGAATCAAAACACTTCCAAACAATATCTAGGGCATGTTGTAGTCCAGATTAAAATGTAAAAAAAAAGTTTGAAAATTAATAGCCTATTAAGTCTAAATATTTAAGTATTTGGCACTGTGATGGACACCATAGCAAATCCACAAATCTGAAGGCTGATTTTTAGCACCATCTGTTGTCAAAGAGTGAATGTGCTTTCATTGGGGGCGTCTCTCACGTGTTCCTCATGTGCTTCTCATGTGTGCTTGTTTACATCAGAGCAGCATGCATCTTTAAATCAGCATACAGCGCTTGAAAGATGACCAGTTTGTGGGAAAAGTATTCTTAAAATGCATCCCAAATTCTGAATAATTCACTGTATTTAGAAGTGCCCATAATAACAATATTGTGCATATTAACCGTGGTATATCGCATTACCGAATACAAGCACGTCTAGTCTCAACATCAACCACAGCAAATGTGGAATCTCTGACTCAAACTCTCTTGCACCGCCGTCACATTTTAACTCATATTTAAGCTAATAACTTTTGAACCGTAAGGCACAGAACAAAAATAATTTTCCTCTGAATCCTTGGATCATGCAGAGTCGAACGAACAATAAAATAAAAAAATCAAAAGGTTTCATTTTTTTGCTATTTTTAATAGATCGAAGAACCACATTTTTCTAACTTGTTCTAGATGGTTTGTCTGACTTTTGACAAAACTGGCTCAGGTCATTTTCAGACCCAGGGTCGGAGCAAGCTCAAATGCCGCTCTAGGCAGAGCACAATCGTGCCGCCCCCACCTCAAGTTTTTTTACATGCATCTTAAGGATCCCTAATTGTGAATGCCGAAGTACAAGTTAAACTCGAGGATGCAATCAAAGCGTTTGCAAATCAAACGCTTTGATTGCATCCTCGAGTTTAACTTGTACTTCGGAGATAATTTTTATCAGTTTAAGCTTCGAGAAACTGCGTTCTCCAGATCTCACAGTGACGGGGAGAGTGAGAAGAACTCTCAGTGCTACAAAAACATTTGGAAAATTGTTTTCCATCCCTTTTTCACAGTTGAATTTAAGCGCATCCAGTGGTTTAGATCCAGCAACCAGGCGTCTGCCCAAAGCAGTCAGCTCTTCAAACAATTCATGCCCGTCAACATCCTGCGAGTCTCCATGAGTCAGGGCCTTTTCCAGTCCTAAGCAATCCCGAAGAACTATTGTATTCTCCTTTTCTTTGAGAGATGCGATGTCATATAAAAATCCAAATACGCGCCCATGGTCTCTAAGCAGCGAAAAGCGCTCTTCCACGGAGGCGATTACTCATGAGTCATGACCAGATAATTTTATTAGTTTTGACATTTTTGAATATACATTAAAGTATTTTGCATGCATAAAGACCTACTAATAGGGCGCTGCCAGGCGGGAATTTTTATTTGAAATGTAAAGTTTTTTATTTATTTATATCTACTAAAAAATTATGTTGAAGTGCCATAATTGTAACCTATGTGAAACAAACAAATAAATTAATAGTTCTCTCTCTCTCTCGCCTTCTCTCTCTCTCTCTCTCTCTCTCTCTCACCTTCTCTCTCTCTTGCCGCCCTGGCTGAGCTGCCGCCCTAGGCCTAGTTCACCTATAGGCACGCGCCGGCCCTGTTCAGACCATGCTGGCAAAAAGTTATGGAATTCAATTAGATTCCTCAAACCGTTCTAGAATAACTTTCAAATGAATTTAACGAAAAGCACGCAAAAATGGATCTGATTCTTTATCTCCACAAAATTTTGGCATATAGAGACCAAACTTGGTGTGTGTTATGACAAGCCTGACCTGAGGCTACCTGCAGTGTTTCAGCACTGTCCCACCTAGTGGTCGGGAGATATGAAAAATTTATCTTTTTGCTTATAACTTGTGTACAGTTTGGCCAAAAATCACAAAACCGGTCTTTTTAGATTCAGTACATGATACCAAGTTCGAACCATACACAGTTTTACCATATCAGCCCTTTTTGGCTTTGGTCATTTTGAATTGTAACAAAAAAGTTGCTAGATTTTACGAACGCATTGCGGTATCATTACGAAACTCAGTATGTGTCTTCGGCACCATGCACTTACAGTACTCAAAAAGTCACATTGTGGCCAAAAATTATAAAGAAATTTCTAAAAATTCTAATATCATTTGAACAAATTAGGCTAATGTAATAAAATGGGTCTCAATATAATCTTTGGGTCATGCTGAAAACATTGATTAAAGTAATTAAATGTTAATCTGTGTTTTATTTTATTTTATTGAGAACTGTCCCTTTACGGCTGATGAAACCCATGCCAAAACATCCATTTGATTTTGAGTGAAAACCTGACAGACATTTGGAAGACAAAATGCTTTTTAAGGCCATTCGCTCAGCTTACAGACACAGCAGTGCTAATTATAACCCCTGGAGGGTGTCTGGAAAGCGCTGACTCCTGCAGACCTCGCGTCTAGAGGAGGTGCTCTACACAGCTCACTGGACAGTCGGGTTTTTACTTCCTGAAGAATGAAAGATACATTGCCTCTTTTGCCCCCTCTGCAGGAACCAAGAGCACTCAGACGCACTGAGAATAGAGAAAAAAATGCATGCATTCTCACATGTGAGAGGTCAAGAAATGAACCTGAGATGAGTGCCAGTGCAACCAGAAACAGTAAATAAAAAGAAGAGAACAGTCACAATAATCTGTGAAAAATGTTTTTTATTTTTTTTTACCAAAAAATAAAATGATTAGGTCACACTTAATTTTAACCTCAAGTTCTCACTATTAACTATGACGTAACTCCTAATTTGCTGCGTGTTAATAGTTAGTAAGGTAGATCTTGCGGCATGATGTGATGCGCAAATGCAAAACATCTTATAATCCTCACAGTTAAGTACCTCCAACATTTTGTTGCTGGAGTAATCCTATTGCATTTCTCTTGTATTTACTCACTATTTAACCCCTTAACTGTAACCCCCCATTTTTTAAATAGGCATTAAAGTGCACTATCCAAACTAAAATTGCTGTAATTTATGAACACTTTGGAATATAAACATAAGATTGGTCTCTTTTTAAAGAAGAAAATTTGCACAATTTTTTTTTCAAAAAATTGAAGTATCAAAAAGTTATAGAAGTTTAAATGTACGGTAAATAATATGTGCTATATTAATTTTATTTTATTTTATTTATTATAAATATTTTACATAACAGGTTTTACTCTAAAATTGGTATAAAATTTAAGCCTTGTGTCTAAATAAGTTATGTTATAAATTTGAAGTTGATATGAAAAAAATTGAGGTTCCTCTGAGATTTTATTTAGGGTGTCATACCACACACAGCCACTGGGAGTCATCAAAACTATTTTGAATTTTGCATAATTATATTTTCTCTAGATTTCTCTGTGAATTTTACTTCTATCTCAAAATAATCCTGAAATCCTGAGACTCAGATCTTTCCGATGATATGTTTGTTGCCAAGATTATAAAAAGTTTTGGTTCTAGAAGACCGTAATGGATTATGTTTTATGACACTTGGCCCTGCCCACTAAGTGGGAGGTGACCACCATTAGATTTTAAAGTACCATTTCCATGGTAAAGCAATGTCCAAAATGTCCAATGTCAAAATGGTTCTCACAGGATGAATCTTGGGCTTCTAAGCTTTCAAATGATATATGATTTATGATGATTACTAAAAGATTTGATAGAGAAAAAGACAACAATAAAAAAGAGTGCCAAGCGTCCCACAGGTGGGACGGTGACAGTTATGGGGTTTTAATACATGCATGAATCGATGAGCGGGGCTTTCGTCACTGAAACAAATAGTTTGTATTGAGGGTAATGCATTACAAGTAATGTGAGCTGCATAATCAGAGTACTTTATTCAAGTAACTAGTAAAGTAGTGGATTACTTTTGTTTGGTTTCAATAAAAGCTGTTCAGGAAATTTTGAGTTCTGAAACTAACAGGATGTTTTTGTACTACAATAACCTCTTATAGAATGTAAAGTCTAAAGTCTTTTCCTAACTCGCGACTCCTTTAAAAACAGAAGACTGCAACGGAATTGCTATGAATACAAATGAGATTGTTGCTCTGCAGGAAACTCTTTCGTCTTCTCTTTATCACTGAGGTCCTCTGTCGGTGTGTTAATAATGCAGCTGCTGCATGAAGGTGTTTTACATTCATATCAACACATCCACAGAATCTACTGTCTCTGTGATATAAGCACACATACACATACGTTTAGAGAAACTGAACCCCGTGTACCCTGTTCCTTCTGTGTGTCGCATCTGCTCCGGTTCTCTCGCACCCTGCAGCGATGGCAGATCTTCATCAAGGTGAACGGCTGACTTTGGCCTCCTCACTCCGGCTACTGTTATTTCCTCCGAAGCTTAGTGTCATCTCATTACCAGGAATGAGTAGAGTAACTGCCACACAAATCAAGCCAAACCGTTTTGTTGGGCCAGAAAGAAGAAACAGATTTTGAAAGGTGCTGTTTCAATCTTTATACTGTGAGACAAAGCTATAGCTGTTTTGGACTGAGTGTACTGTTCTAATGCGACGCCACCACAGTTTTACAACTTATGAATCAAAGTTAAGGAAAAATAAGTGCATCCAAGATGAAGAAAATTTAAAAAATCTTTTTATTATAGTTTAAGGCAACTCTTCTTATTAAGTGGTCAATTTTGAGATATTGGGCTATTTTGCTTTCATTACAAGTCAACTATGAGACTAGTGGGAGAAAATAAAGTGTCCAAAATACACATTTAAGTGTTTATTTTATTACGCTCAGCAGATTTCAATTACAAGTTTTTTTTTTCATTTAGTGAGCCATAAATCTTCAGAGATTTCTGTTGCACTTTCATACACCAAACTGAACAGCTTTATTTCTGTCTATATTCTACAGGTTTTTACAGAGGGGTTTGTTAATATGTAATATGTCCTGCTCCAACTGAGCAAATGCCATTGAGATGAATGGCAATGCTAATGGTTGGCTTTCTCCAGATATTGTATACCTTGCAGGCATTGCTTTCATGATGTAGTATGTCCCATGTTTTCAGCAGTGAGTAATTTACAGTAAAACAAATAATGGGTAGCATGCAAATAGGTATGCAATTAGCATGAGACCAATCTCTGGCATCAGCATCAGTGTAACCGCATTCATTTAAAGTAAATGCGTCTTTTTCATCATTTGTGTTCATATCTTGTAATCCCATATTAAATTCGGTAGTGTGCAGTATATGGCTCTATTGAGCGTTTATCTCTTTGCAGGTCACGCTCACTTGACAGACTTTAACATCGCTGCTATTGTGAAGGAGGACTTAAAAGCCACGTCTATTGCAGGGACAAAACCATACATGGGTGAGAGCTTTCATGCTTCTGTTTAACACTGCTTTATTTGTGTGACTTAACACAACGCCAGCCAAAGGCTCCTTTTATGTTTTACTCTGTCATTAAAAATTGTACAGTTATGTTAAATTCATGACGTTTTCACAGTTGAGGAAACCGAAACAGAAGCTATTTACTGTATTAGAAGTCAATGAACCATCAAAAAGATTTTGAAACTCATATTTCAAGGTAAAAATAAAATGCAAACAGTTTAATTCTGCATTCACGGCATATTGTAATTTGTCGAAACGCAAAACGTTGCATATCTCAATATAATTAGTTGTAAATGTAAATGATAGCATGTTTTCCATATAAAACAACAGGATTTGAGGAAAAGTAGTTGAGTTGGTTGCAATTTAGTTTTAAATTATTAAATATTTAGCAGCTTCTTGTCTTGTTCTCTTTCAACGTTAAAACTGAAGAATTGCATTGGAAATCAATTTATGTGCACATTGAAATGAAATATTGAATTGCACACTACAGTTAAAATAATCATAATCAAGCACTTTACATGTGCTTTAGTATGTCAGTAAATAAAATAAACGATATGTACTTCTTTAAAACACAATGATTAAAATAAAACATTTAATTTGACATAATAACAAACATGTGCCACCACTGACTCTAACCGTATAGAGATTTTCATGGAAGATGTTAACAAAGATCCTGCTAATCTTTCAGGCTTGGAAGCAGAGCCTACTTTGCCTACTAAACTTTGCAGCATGTACAGTATGTGGCTGAAAAGTAAAAGTTCTGTACAAATTCTGAATGTATTGTAGGCTATACAGCCCATATCTCAGCGTGTTTATGAGCGCTGAATGGCCGCTGATCCCCTGGAGCGCACATCTCTGAAAACACAATGATACACACAAAAACCTTTCAGCCAATCAGATTGGAGGACCAGAAATAACTGTTGTGAAGGTTGTAGTGATATCAAAAGAGCTGTGCCCTGAGAAAGAGGTGTATTCATTGTATACATTTTAACTCATTCCACCGACTTAATTAATAAAGAATTTAATTGAATTAAAAAAAAATAGGTACATTTTAATTTATTGACTGAAAATAAGGACTTTTTATGTAAACCCGTTTACCTGAATAAAAAAAAAAGGTTATTGTGACTTTTTTCACAGAATTGCAATTCTGACTTTTGTTTCTTAGAATTGCGTGTTTATATCTCACAAATATTACTTTTTAACTTGCACACAATTATGAGAAAAAAAGTCAGAATTGTGAGATAAAAAGTCGCGATAACCTTGTTTTATTTTTATTCAGTGGCGGAAATGGGCTTTCCATAACTTTTACCTAACTAAAAAAATAACTAGAAAGTAGCATGGAATTAGAATAGTTTTCAGCAATATCGGGGTTTTTTTTTTTTTTACATGTGGGCTGTACAAATAATATTACTGTTAACAGTATGAATATAATTTGTTGAATTTGCATTCATTTTATTGGAATGCCAATGTCTTGTCTGTTGTTGCAGCACCAGAACTATTCCAGTCATTGGAGGGAACGCACCCAGGTTATTCTTTCGCTGTGGACTGGTGGTCTTTAGGGATCACTGCATATGAGCTTCTCCGTGGACAGGTGAGCCATATTAACTAATGCAAGTCCTAGTAATCGTGCTCATGTACTGCTGAGAATCAGACTGAAGAAGAAATAGACTTTGACTGTCAGCTTGACCTCTGTAGAGGCCGTACATCATGCGCACCAACACACCAACCAATGAGATCCTGCAGACCTTCCACAAAGCCCACCCTTGTTACCCTGCGGCCTGGTCTACAGGGATCAAATCACTCTTACAAAAGGTAACATTAATCACACTATAGTCATGCTTTATTTTTTTGAGGATCGTCATGATCTCGTACCATATGAAACATGCATTGTGTTTGCTTCTGGTGTCAGCTGCTGTGTGTCGACGCTCAGAAGAGGATTGCCAGTCTCTCGGCGCTCCAGGAACTGGAATACCTCTCTGATGTCAATTGGGACGCTGTGTTTAACAAACAAATCCCACCTGGATTCCTCCCTAATGTAAGTGTACTGTATAACACACACACACACACACACACACACACACTGCAAATAAAGAGACATGCACATATTCCAGATATGAATATGCTTTAATGGGACAATTCACCTAAAAAATTAACATTGTCATCATTTACTCACCCATAATCTTCATACCTTCATTGAAAACAAACAAAAAAAATGTGTCCCTGCAGTTCAAAAGCATTCATCGTGAGCACAGGTATATTTGTAGCAATAGCCAAAAATACATTGTATGGGTCAAAATTATAGATTATTCTTTTTTTCTGCCAAAAATCATTATGATATTAAGTAAAGATTGTGGTCCATGGAGATATTTTGTAAAATTCCTACCTTTAATATATCAAAACCTAATTTTTGTCTATTTTGCTGTGCTGCACGTGCTAAATTAAAGTCACAGTGCATTGTTTGCGGTAAAAATGAACATGGATTGATAAGGCAATGCAGTAATTTCACAATAACTTGAAACAGTTAAAGTCTACCTTGTTTCACAGTCAACACGTGGCTTTTTGTCTAGGTTTAAAACAAAAAAAGTGCACTTTTTAGGTAAACAAGGCAACATAACATGCACTTTTATGGAGGCAGAAAAACAAAGTTCTGACCCATGGGATCGCTTGTAATAAAGATTTAAATGCAAAAGGCACGAGAGTCGACTGTTTCTGTCAGTGGTAAGTTTTAGTTTTAAATGTTTGTGATAGCCTAAGAAGAAAAGTAGGCTAAATGTTGTGTTTAAATGTGTTGCTGCTTGCTTGAGCAACTTATTATACAAACCTAGAAGTCAATTGCATATATTTTACGCTATGCTTGGCAAACCTTGTGCAGATTTATGATGACTGGTCTGGACTGAAGAGGGTTTCATACAGTGATTCTTGGGAGCAAAGTGTCCTAGATTTTTCTGTTTGGTTGTGGTGATCGTTCTCTATTCAAAGTGACCATAAACATTATATATGCCTTTTGGAAAGCACTGATAAATGATAAATTCCGAAACTGGCTGAGATCTGAGAAAAGCCACTTAGCCACTTACCTAAATATTTAGCAATCTGTGCGTATCTAATGTAATGACTGGTGGGGGGTGAGGAGATACCCCCAGACAATGTAAAGCGCTTTGAGTGCCTAGAAAAGTGCTATAGAAATGTAACATTAACCACTTTTAGGTCCACTTATAACATCTTCAAGATATTTACATAAAAAACAGCATCATTTAAAAGCAGAATCTATATTCTGTCCTGTTGTTAATCAGAAGGAAAGCAATGCAAACACAGTTTTAATATGACACTGCACAGCATCTCGTATCTTTACTATTTGGTTTCTCCGTAGACCTGCTCTTTCGCCTCTTTCGTAAATTCAGATGGGACTAGTTTTTTAATTAATTAATTTTATTAATTTTATTTTTAGATTTTAATTATTTATTTATTTTTGCCGGGAGGCAAACATATAAAAAATCTACGGTAATTTACCTTGGCCAAAACACACAAGGAAACACTTTGTGAAAAAATATCTTCTGCAAACATAGACGTTCGCATTTGTACAGATGTAGTAGATTCGGACGGGTTTAAAATCGGATAGCACATCTGTGAAACAAATTTCTCTAACGACCCGCAGTAAAACTAGTCCTGTTTAGCCCCTCCCTATAAGTGAATTGGTGGGCGGGGCTAAACACACAGTTTTGTAGAATTAGTGGGCGGGGCTAAACACGAAGTGCTATAGAATCGATGGGTGGGGTTAAACACGCAGTTCTGTAGAAGCGGTGTGCTGGGCTAAACAGAAAGTGCTATAGAATCGGTGGGCGGGGCTTAACACATAGTTATGTAGAATTGGTTGGGGGGAGCTAAACATGCAGTGCTGTAGAATCGATGGATGTAGCTAAACACAAAGTGCTGTAGACTCGGTGTGCAGGGTTAAACACACAGTGCTGTTTAATTGGTGGGCGGGGCTAAACAGGCAGTTATGTAGAATTGGTGGGTGGGGCTAAACACGCAGTACTGTAGAATCGGTGGGCGGGGCTAAACACACAGTGCTGTAGAATCGGTGGGCGGGGCTAAACACGCAGTTCTGTAGAATCGGTGTGCGAGGTTAAACACACAGTGGTGTAGAATCAGTGGGCGGGGCTAAACACGCAGTTCTGTAGAATTGTTGTGCGAGGTTAAACACACAGTGGTGTAGAATCGGTGGGTGGGGCTAAAAGCACAGTGCTGTAGAATCTGTGGGCGGGGCTAAACGCACAGGGCTTAGAAACGGTGGGCGGGGCTAAACACGCAGTTCTGTAGAATCGGTGGGCGGGGCTAAACACAGTGCTGTAGAAACGATGGGCGGGTCTAAACGCACAGTGATGTCGAAGCATGTTGACATTCTGAGGCGTTGCTTATCCAGAATATTGCATCATAAAGTGGAACATTCCACTAGCTGTCATTTTGGTAGACTGGTTTCAATGTATGCTGTTTAACACTAGCAAGAAACTATTGTGTCCCAAACCTTTCAGGAAGTTTATTATAGTACAATAACAATTTTTTAAGGCAATGTGAAAATATGTTGGTTCCTTAGTTCATGGCCCCTTTACTATGTTAGTCAACACAAAAATAAGAGTACTCTAAAATTACAAAGTGTACTTTTTAAAAGTGTATTAACATTTCAGTTCAAAGTAGTTAAAAAATCTTTTGAGATTTGCAGTACACTATAAATACACATTCAGTAGAATGAATTGTCCTTTTTCACAAGGGTGTAACTGTAGTACTGAAATGGTACTTGCCAATAAATGTTTATTTGTTGATGGGCACATTGTACAGTACATAAATGAGTGTTTGTGCAGAGGCGACGACTAAACTGTGACCCCACATTTGAGCTGGAGGAGATGATCCTGGAATCCAAACCACTGCACAAGAAGAAGAAGAGGCTGGCGAGGAAGACGAGGGAGAGTGGCTCTGATGGGTCTCCTCAGGTAGCATCTCACTGTCATTACTTGAGCACATAACGTTACGCCACAGTCTTTCTTTAAAAATTAAAAACAAATTTATGCAGCAAGACATAAAAAAAATGTAATTTCTGTTTTTCTGCAATGGCTCTCTTCATTCTTTATTAGTGTGAGTCATTGCTCTGAAGGATTTGTGCAACGGCAGATCAGAATCGTTGACCTTTTGAAACATTAACTTTTTCATTTTTGCACAGTGATTTAATTACTCGCAGATCTTTTTTTATTATTATTATTTAAATATCTTTTTGTGTTACAACCCCAATTCCAGAGAAGTTGGGACATTTTCTAAAAATGCAATAAAATCAAGAATCTATGTTTTTCTTAGTTATCTTTCACAATTAGCAGGTGAATCGTCCATAGGTCAATGTGTCATGTTTGTGTATAACAGGAGCATCTCAGACTTTGCAAGCAAAGCTGGATCATGGCTTATCACTTTGTACTTTGGACTCTGTCAAAAAAAAAAAATCAAATTTCAATATATATATATATTTACAAAATACATCTATGTTGGTCAGTGAAAATTAAAAATCTTTTCTTAGTACTTTTTGTCAATTAAACAAAAGTAAAAGAGAATGAACAAATCACAGATTCCTGATTTTATTGCATTTTTACAAAACATCCTAACGTATCTGGAATTGGGGTTGTAAATAAATAAATACGGTTTGGAACAACTGAGTAAATGATGACAGTTTTACCTTTTGGGTAAAATGTCTCTAAGTTAATTTAACCGCATTCAATATAAATCAATAATTATTAAATTAATATAAATAATATAATATTGTAATATAAATATAGTAAGTTTCAGTTTTATTGTAAACAACATGCAATTATGTGTCAGAACACATTCCATTCCATTCACACTTATTTTTCCTAAAGTAATGATTTTCTGTAATAACATGCTGTTTTATAAAAGTATGCTACACAGTAGTTCGCAATGAAAGAAAGAATACAGCAGCTGGAGTTAGCATTGTACGTGCACATTTTCTGAAGCAGTGACGATCAATACAGTATGACCAGTCCTGCCCTGTACAGTATCTTCTGCTTTTTCTCTCAGACTTCCTCCCACTGACTCCATCTGTCCTGACAGCCTCTCAGTTCTCTCCTCCCACTGATGTTTGTAATGTATGGAGAGATGAGCACAATCCAATCACAGAAAAAATACAGTGGAAAATTGAACACTTGTTGTGAGAACAAAATTAAGAGAAGCATCCCACAGTGACTGCCTTCCTTGCTAGAGTTCACTCGCTGTTCAGAAGAATATTTTCTCTGTTTCTTCAGTCTGTGCTTCAGTACTGATTATTAGGAATGTCACAGTTAACTCACAGTTAAACTCACAGTTAAACTAGTTGTCTGTCACGTCATAGAGTGCACGAGAGAACCGCTCTGCTGCAAAAATGCACATCTACCATGTGTTGCATGATTCTTACAATTTAGAAACATTTGATGATCATGTGCTTTTAAAAAGGTATTGCCTTTTTAGTTTTGGAGGTTATCCCAACTCCAAATTTTCTTTTGATTATGTCCTTCCTTTCATTAACCAGCTGGGTAAGAAGTAACAGCTGTTCTTGTGTCCAGTTTGGTTTTCATTTACCTTTGCATTTCTTACTATCACCCATGATTATTCTACTCTGTTAATTAAAAGGCTGTTCATATCACAACCTTTGGGTTACGAGTCTGTCTCACTAACCATTAGGCCAGGATGTCCCCCAAATGTATGTTGTATTGTTATATTGTTTAAAGGTGCCATCTGTAATGTTTGGCAAAAAAAAAATCAAGTCATACTCCACATTCCATACCAGATGGGGGCAGTATGCCTCAATAAAGTGAATTGGTCTACTCTAGAGTAACAAACGAGAAACGGCATATTCTCTGTGCTCCGCCCCTACTTTCACAACAACACTACAGCCATAGCCGAAGCCTAACTGTGCGTTCACACTGCCGGCGTCTAGAGCGTCGAAAATCGCTCTTGCGCTCTGCTCACGATGCTGCAGAAAGATTTGTGAGCGCTCAGACGCTCTGACGTAGATCGAATGCTTATTTTGTATTTAAAGCGGCCGCAAAGCAAACAAGCTTGTTGATCTCGTGCAGACTAACCACAAGGAGTTATAAGTTAACCTCATTAAATATTGTTGTGGACGAAATATTAGGATCCTTTACTTAAAATGAACAATCTCAGACACCTTGGTCCACGTATCACTTTTAATTTATTTTTTATGTCCTTGTACGCAAACAGGGACACATCATAGATTAATACAAACGCTAAACAGCAATAATCAACCTGTCCTTTATTCTGCTTGAGAACTAATGTGCCAACTCTCAAGCATTCACAGTGAGACACACGCAATTGACTCTTTTCACACACTTTCACGCCACACATAAATTTTTTTTTAGCACAGAAAAACCACGAAGCAAAGAGGACACAGAGACCAACAGACTAGACAGAGCAGGTTAGTTATTCTATAATAAAATGGGTAACGTTAAGTTATAGCTAGCTAATTATCAAACGCAGCTACGGTTAGCCATCGCTAACATTAGCACGTTTATCGAACAGCCTTCGATACATTTCTATGTTATAACTTATAACCCGAAAACAAATACACAAACATATAAAACAAACTTCTGGCGAAATACTAACAGCATCTTACTTACCAATCCAAAAGAAATGTTGCAAGTTCAGAGTCGAACCTCATTTCTTTCAGGTCCATCAGTTGTCTCCAGCGATTAAAAGCAGTGCCGATGATTACCCTGGTTCGGCTCCTTTTCTTATCGGATTTGATTTGTGTTTCCGAGCGCGGTTGTTTCCCTGTAGCGGGTTCCCTGTTGCCAAGGGCTTGAGACATAATTTCTCTCTCTTCCCTGAACTGAAATGAAGTAGTGGGCTGTACTTTCCACATGATTGACATCAGGTTCAGGTACACGCCCACAAGCCGTGCGAGTTATTCGTGTATTGCAAGTTGGCTGGTGGTGGTTATGTTGCCCGCATACAGCCTCCCATGGCCGAAACTGGTATTACGACACCTGTCGGGCCGGGGCTAGTAATGCTAATGCTAATTAAGGTTGATATCTCTGCAGCACTATAACTTGACATTTTTTATGACATCATCACCCTTATTTCTTCTCATTCTTTTGATGCGTGTAGGTCATGTTATGGATATTTTTACCTCAATTTTTGCAAATCTTTATTTGAATGTGGCAATTAACATTTAGTATTTTTAAACCTTTATTTGAATGTTGCAACATAGCAGCGCACTCTGCAGTATTTCTATGAATTAATCTCTGAGAGAGACTATCAGCCAATCACGGTGTGCATAGTTAATAAGCATGCTGACATCATCCATAGTAATGAGATCAACCCCACCACTTTATGCTTAGCTTAAGACTTTTCTTTATTCCTGAGTAAAAGTTAGTATCAGCAGCTTTGTGAATAGGTTTTAAGAGAAATCTCTTAGCTAAAAACTTTTACTATTCAGGAGAACTCTTAGTGGTAAGATGAAATATTTTGTGAATACGGGCCCAAGCCCCTAGTCCACTCCCCACTAAGAGTTTATTTCTTGAGAGAGTGAGTATTACTGTTATACCATGCCACAGTACGTTTTTCTCTAACCTTTTTCAATTTGATGGGGGCAACAGCTTCTAATGCATTAGAGAAAATAGTGCCCATGTTGTCGATCATTTCGTCTAATTCATGTGTATTTTGGGGTAAAAATAGCAGTTGAGATAGATTAATGACCCTAATAGTTAATGAAGACGACATAATGTGTGAAGGAGGTTTCTGCTGGATTGTAGCATGCTTAGTATGAGTCCCGCTTATACTCGAGGAAATCCCTGCACTGGAGGAGTTGCGTGGCTGGGTTTCTGGAGAAAGCACTTAACATTCAACACCTGCTGACACCTCATCACACCCAAACTCATTAAACTGGCAGCATCTCTTGTCGTTTTGTTTTCCAGTAAACATTTAGTGTTTTACTGGAGACGTTTATGGCCCTCTAACGCTCAATTCATGCTAGTTTCTAGTAGACAGACTTTAAGTAGCGTGGTTGCATCAAATAAAGCTAGCGTTACATTACCCAAAGCTCAAATCAGAAATACAACAGCTAAGGATCACTGATCCTGGACCAGTAAAACTGTCATTTCCGAGTTTGGGGGGGAGATGTTGTCACAAATGTAACAGTCTTTTTATCTAAAATAATTAAACAGAATTTTAAGAGCATAATTTTTTTTAATAATTCGAATATATGGTTTTTATTTAAAAATATTCACATTGACTCTTAATCGTATGTCTGGATGGATGGACGGATGGAGCGAGTGAGCGAGCTGTGGCTAAAACTCATTTAGAGAAATTAGACAGACTGCAACTGAGCATTAAGAATTTGGATAGGAGTAATGAAAACTATTCCAATAAATGCTTATTGGTGGAAAGTAACGCAACTCCGTTAGATTTAAGACTGAATAAACTGTCTCTAGCTTACTGGTTACGATTACAGGATGAGAAACATTTAGCATCTTCAGTGATTAAAAAATGTTGGGAATGTGAGAGACACGTAGGAAAAGGTTTTAGTTGGAACATGGGTAAGAAAACTGAAGAATGTGGTATGAATACATTTGATTTTAAAACAGAAAATGTCATAAGTAGAATTCCACCATGGATATTTCCAGAACCTATGGTTAACTTAGACATAATTAAAAAGAAGAAGGAATGGTTGGAGAATGGAAAGGAAAATATTTGTAACTTGTTTTCAAGAATTAATGAAAAAAAACAACATGGTAACACTTAAGAATAATTAGTTAACATGATCGAAGCAAGAACAAACCTTCTACAGCATTTATTTATCTTAGTGTATTAACACATTTTTAGATTTTATTCATTTAGCTGATGCCATGTCAGAGGTCGCATGCCTCCGGAGGAACTAGGGGTTAAGTGTCTTGCTCAGGGACACATTGGTGTCTCACAGTGGATTCGAACAGATTTATCCACTGCACAAACACCATTTAAATGTGCAACATTTACTAATGCATTATTCAAGTTGGGATTGTTAACGTTAGTTACTGCACTGTGAATGAGCATGAACTAACAATGAATAACTGTATTTTCATTAACAATAACAAAGATGAATAAATACAGTAATAAATGTATTGTTAATTGTTTGTTCATGTTAATTAATGAATTAACTTACATTAACTAATGGACCATTATTCCAAAGTGTTACCAAAAAACAGATGTTCAGTTTTGATGGATTCCAGCACATATAGGAATTTTAGGGGATGAAGAAGCTGATAAATTAGCGAAAAATGCAATAAATAATTCTGATAAAATACAGATTCCTCTTGGGGAAAAAATTAAGGTAAATCTTTAATTAAAAGTAAAATTAATAAACAGTAAGATAAATTAGATAATAAAGGAAGAGAATATTACAGAATTCAAAAATCTATTAAAATTAGATCATTTAATACATTTATTCATTTAGCAGACGCTTTTATCCAAAGCGACTTACAAATACTAAAACAAATATAGAAACAAAAGAGAGGAAATAATACACACAAGACTACGGTTAAGACATTCTAGTCTTAATAATACGCTGATTCAGGGGATATCAGGGGTTCCTGATTCCTAAAAAGCAGTTGTAAGATATTAAACAATTGGCTATATTTTACCTCACACTCTTTCCAATCATTTTGACATTGACAAACACTGTTAGTAAAAATAAAAAATACATTACATTTTTTTTTTTAAAGTTAGCCATATTCAATTACAATAGGGGAGTGTGTCCTCTTCAGTGCTTCTGCTGGTCAGGACCCTGCTTCACAAACCATTCACTTTAGTAGTTCTTCATGTGAAACATTATAACTCATGTTCATTTGATCACAGAATGGACCGCTCCAGCGGCGCTTGGAGACTGTCCAAAGAGAGTTCATCGTCTTCAACAGGGAGAAGTAAGAGATATTTGGACAAACTGTCATGTCCACTTTCATGCATAAGTCTCCAATATGAAGTGAATTTAGTTTTGATAGTAGTAGTAGTAGTAAATAGCCTAACACAGTAGTTAATTTACATAAGATTATTGACCCTATTAATTATTAATTAATACTGTCTTTTTAAGGGGAAGCATAAGTAAAAGAGAAATAAAAGGGCACTGTTAAAATGTTTTGCCGTGTTTTATTTTTGTATTTTCTGTTATTTTAATTTTAGGGAAACTTTTAGTAATTTTGTTGTTTGTTTTTATTTGATTAACTCAGTAGTTATTTTACCTTTGCTAAGTATGAATGAGAAATGTTAACTTTTTTTTTTTTCCAAGTAGCAATTTTTTTTTGTCTGGTTTCTTTTTTTTTTTTTTTTTTTTTTTTTGTTTGTTTGTTTTTTGTTTACTGCAATAACCTTGCCTTAGGTAACAACTGCAGATTTGACCACTGTCAAACTTTAGCATGACCAGATTTGTTGTCCTTTCTCTGTTTTGGAGGTTGAGGAAAACCAAAGCAAACACTGAGACAAACAAAGCCATGCAAGATGGACAGAACAACAACGTAGAGCAGTGTTTCTCAGGCTAACATCTGGACCTCCTCCTCTCGAAGCTGACGGCGATCAGCCCTGGACACATGAGAAGATCACAGATTTTGGATGGAAGCATCGCCCTGGTGTGACCCTCGTGCTCTGAATACACAATCACACATTTAAAGACCAAACTGGACGATGATGCTCTCTGCACCTGGCCGTGAGATGTGTGCCTTACTAGTTTGATGGATTTCTCGAATGCGTTTGGAGGCACGTGGAGGTTTACTGCTGTCTGATTCAGCGAGTGGTCGGACTCTAGCCCTTCTCCATGATTTATAAAGCTGAGATTCTTAACATAGGAAAGCAGAGAACAGAACGTGAAGATACTCATCTCACCTCATTATGCCTCTGCGATTCATTCAGGCAGAAAACTGACATCCATGCCACTGAGAGCATAAGACGGCCTTTCTGTTTCTTTAGCGTTTCTTTAGAGCTCTTGTGCTGCTGAATAAGATATGAACCACACTGTACAGATAAAATAATAATAAAATAATTTAATAGCATCATCTGGCAGGTCTAAGCTTTGCACAGCCTAGGAGTATTCACACAATGTCTGGCTCATTTATTAACCAAAAAATAAATAAATAAAATTCGGGCCTACTAACCTGGTCATATGAAGGTTTTGGTGTTGTTGTTGTTTTTTTTTTTTTTACGTTAAAATTTTACCTTTATTTTAAATTACACTGCAAAAATTGTTCCAGTGCAGTCTGGTAAAAATAATACACCAATGAATCAATATCGCCATCTAGTGGTCAGGTAAATATTAAATATTACTGAAAACCTACCCACAATGCTGTTGAGCAACAACAGCAGTTCTGAGGAATATTAAAAGTCAAGTTTAAGCCACACACATCATCATCATCATCATCAAGTTACATATAAAGTCACCTGCTATACAGCTAACTGGACTTGATAGTCCAACAGAACCATTAGCTATTATTTCCTAAACTATATATTATTATACAAATACTAAATGTGACTTTTTTGGGGGGGTTTCGAGAGTCCTGAGCTTGGATTTTCTGAGCCGTCTGATCCTGACTCTGTTATTCCTTCTGTGCAGTTGTGAGATTGTTGTGTGGTCATACGTTCCGTGTACCGTATTTTCCGGACTATAAGTCGCACTTTTTTTCATAGTCTGGCTGGTCCTGCGACTTATAGTCAGGTGCAACTTATTTATCAAAATTAATTTGACATGAACCAAGAGAAATAAACCAATAGAAAACATTACCGTCTCCAGCCACTAGAGGGCGCTCTATGCTGCTCAGTGCTGCTGTAGTCTACACTGAAGACATAGAGCGCCCTCTCGCGGCTGGAGACGGTAATGTTTTCAATTGGTGCTTGGTTCTAAATAAATGCGACTTATAGTCCGGTCCATCTTATGTTTTTTTTCCTCATCATGACGTATTTTTGGACTGATGCGACTTATGCTCAGGTTCGACTTAAAGTCTGAAAAATAGAGAAGGGTATTCCTGCACAACCGGAGGCTGCAGTTTCATGACCGCAATTCTGTGACCGCAGCTTTAGGACCCTAGTATTTTTGTGACAGCGCCACCTACTGTACTGAATCAACACTAATTAAAGATGGACGACGTGGACAGCAATCAGACGGTGAGTACCGATATTTAATTAAGTTTTATTTTATAACGTTTAAACGGTGCAAAGTAACAAAGTGAGAACTGCTACCTATGAATTAATAATTAATTCCCACCAAATTAAGAATTTGTGAGCTAGTTTTATTAATTACTACAACGTTAATTCGTGGCTATGATTTCATAAATCCTTGTTGTGTTTTAATGACAAAGTATTATAAGTGAATCTAGCCTGCACATTAATTAAACTTATCAGATGAGAAGAGCATGGTTGATGTAAGGTTTGTTAGATTTACCTGCAGCTTAATGTATTAGAGTGAATACTGGCTTAATAGTCGTTGTTTTACCATATTTATGTATAAATATCTTTCGTAATTAAACTGCACTGACTGCCTAGTTGCAGTATGTGATAGCCTGTTGTTTTGGCATTGTTTTGCAATAATGAATGAGGCGTTTGGCAATTTTAATAGTTTGTTACAATTTGGCCTAATCTGCAGGTCTACTCCACATACAGTTATACATTGCTATCATGGTTTAGTTTCTGTCATGTTCTGCATGGCCAATATGAAGTGATTTTATGGATTCGATTACAAAGTATGATGCTATATACAAAGTAACGTGACTGCAAACTAAACCAACAGGGTACTAGAACTGCAGCCATCGCTATATCGTCCAGTACGGTAGGTGGCGCTGTCACGAAAAACTAGGGTCCTAGAACTGCGGCCCAGATCTGCGGTCCTGAATCTGCAGCCTCCGGTTGTGCAGGAACATACTATTGGAAAGATACGGTATAATGTATGTTTCAGTAGTTCTGATTTGACTTGATGAATATAAAGAGCAGCTAAAAATCATTCGCAGGCAGTCAGTTGTAACTTCTGTTTATTGAGGAGCAAGTTTTGCACATCACACGTTCATTTCCACCTGCTTTTTTTTTTTTTTTAAAGATAGGTAATACAATCAAACGACATAAATATAATCAACAACCTACTCCGCATCATTCGGTAAATCGGCCATCGTTATTTGGGGCATCTAACATACAGTATGTCTTTTTATGTCAATGAACTGAGAGCTTCAAAGTCACACGAAAGATTGAGAAATCAGAAACGTATTCCAATACCTCGCATTATTTAAGAAAAGACATTGTAGCACCTGTTGATCATCTTTCAATAATAACTGATCAATGCAAACGGTGAACATCTTTCTCCTGCAGGCTTTGTTTATATCATTCGTTTTTGCAAGAGATTGTTTATTGGTTTTATTAACGTTATTCAACTATTCCTTCACACGACGGACGCTCAATGTTTTTCGTATCTTCAGTGAGACGGATAATGAAAGCAGTATGTGAATATATGTCCTGTAATAATATCATTGCATGTTCTTCCTTAACATTCAGCTTTATTATACTCCAAAAACACTGCTCAAGACTTCAAAAGTAACGTTAACTAATCACAAATGATGTATGCAAATAAAGCAGTACTCCTTCCTTACCGAACGCAAACGCCTTTCATAAACACCACAGGCCATCCAAACGAGAGTTGTTTTTACCGTAATTCTAATGTCTTCTAATTCAGTTTCTCTAAACACACAAATGAACGTAACGCTACACTAAATGCTTCACTTTCTCAGAGGTGGGCTTCTGGTCTTCAGTCGCTCAGCAGGAGGAAATCATGGAGGGTAAGGCATGAGTTCAGTGTTTCGTTGCCTGACTAAACCTTACTTCTACACGGCTGATTTGATCCTGGCCTCTCTCTTACATGCTCTTTATATTTAACTGAGGGAGGTGATATTGGAGCGGCCCCCGGGGGGCACAACGATGCGTCTTCCAGCCGGTCTGATGGGGGCTTCCTCAGGACCTGTGGTGAAACACAGAGATAGAAAAACAGTCTTGGTTAACGCACTATAAGCCATTCACCAAACCCAACAGCTGTACAAACTTTGATGCAAAGGGAAACGACTACAATCCCATGAACGGGTGTGAGCTGTGCTTCATCCCTCTCTAGATTACGGACAATGGATTTATTGTTAGTGAAAATCTGGTTTGCCATAATTAATGTGAAGTGCATTCAATTTTGGAATTGATATGCTTAGAAATGCATTAGATTTTGACGAGGAAGACATTCTGATATATATATATATATATATATATACACAGTACAGACTATTGTGAATATTTTTGAAAGAAGTTTCTTCTTCTCATCAAGCCTTTATTTATTTGATCAAAAATACAGAAAAAACTTTAATATTGTGAAATGTATTACAACTTAAAATAATAGTTTTCTATTTGAATATACTTAAAAACAATAATTTATTTCTGTGATGCAGCGCTGAATTTTCAGCATCATTCCTCCAGCTTCAGTGTCACATGTAACATCAGTCGATCACATGATCATTTAGAAATCATTCTTATATTCTGATTTATTATGAGTGTTGGAAACAGTTCTGCTGTCGAATATATTTGATGAAGAAAAGGTTAAAAATAACTGCATTTATTCAAAAAAAAAAAAAAAAAATCTAATAATATATATTCTTTACTATCACTTTTTATCAATTTAACACATCCTTGCTGAATAAAAGTATTGATTTTATTTAAAAAAAAGAAAAAATTACTGACCCCAAATTACTGACCAGTAGTGTATATAGTTATTACAAAATATTTATATTTTAAAAACATAGCTTCTTTTTTTTTTTTTTTTACTTTTTATTCATCAAAGTTTCCTAAAAAAGTGTCACATGTTCTGAAAAAATATTAAGCAGCAGAACTGTTTCCAACTTTGATAATGAATCATCATATTAGAATGATTTCTAAAGGATCGTATGATAATGATCCTAAAAATTCAGCTTTGCATCACAGAAATAAATCATAATTTAAAGTATAATAAATTTAAAAACTATTATTTTAAATTGTAATAATATTTCACAATATTAAATTTTTTTCTGTATTTCTGAACAAATAAATGCAGGCTTGATGAGCAGAAGAAACTTCTTTCAAAAACATTAAAAATAGTAATGTTTCCAAACTTTTGGTCTGTACTGTATATATATATATATATATATATATATATATATATATATATATATATACTTAAGAACAACCTAAAAAAGATTTTAGGTTTTTAAAAATTATATGTAAAATTTTATTTAATAATAATTATTATTAATTAGTTCTGTTAAATGATTAACGCGATTAATCACATCCAAAATACGTTTTTGTTCACATAATATACTATGCATATTTATTATGTATACATACAAACACATGCATATATATAAATATATATATATTTAAATATGTTGTCTATATGTAATTTTTTTATATACTATAGAATATTAATATATGCATATAATATATTAATATATGTATATCATGCAAATGTTATACGCAGCACACATATTATGTAAACAAAAACTTTTATTTTGGATGCGATTAATCACAAATAATCATTTGACAGTAGGCTACTATTATTAATATTAATTAATCCTCTCACAAGACAAACACACACCATAATTCCTCAATATATTTTCTTCAGAAATGAGCCAAAATGTAATTAAATTGAGCCTATTTTGTCCTCTCTTTTTCTTATTTTCACAATAAACTAAAATAGCTATGAAAGCAGAACTTTGAAAGACATACATGTGTTTTCAAAATATGCATTATATAAAAACCTTTCAAACTTTGTTTGTGTCAACAAAAAAAGGCCAATTTTTGCCACAAGATTTTTCTTTTTCTTAAGAATTACAAGATATATAGCAGCAATTGTAGAATATAATTGTGCAATTCTGAGAAAAAAACTCAGAATTGTGTGATGAAAAGTTTTATTCCGTAGCATAAAGCTGTAAACAAGAAAAAAAAGTTATATAAAACTCTTACATAAGAGTTTTAAAGCTGTTTAACTTGTCACTCTATAAAAAACAAGCACATGATGGATTAACACTGGCTTTTATCCTGAACAAATTACATTGCATTCAATATTTTTTTGTTGATCAGTTCATGCATTCCCTGGGAATCAAACCCATGATCCTGGCACTGCTACCGTAGCTCCGTGATCTTTTATTTGAGCTACAGGAACTACTTCATGCCAGAAGTGCATGACACATAAATCATCCCCATCAATCATTTTGCCAGAAAGAAGTCTGCTGTATAAATATGAGACGTGAATTTCCTGTTACCTGACAGTGTGAAGCCGGACTGGTGGAGGTTCCTTGCAGGGGTTTTAGAGGGTGAGGTACGGGTGGAGGCAGACGGCGTGCCGCCCCTCGACATGGGTGAGAATTCAGACACGGGGCCGTCATACATGCCTCGGGGGACCGCCTTCAGAACGGCCAGCTTTAGAGAAACACAGCACTTCAGTTCAATACAGGATTGTGCAGCACACCGTTTACAGAGAAAGGCACGATTGAGTGTTTGCAATTACATTCCAAGGATGCGTTTATCCTCATGTGGGTTGTTTTTGGGAATTGTGTGCTCCAGTAAATCGTAAATTTCATGTTGTGTTGAAAACTGGTTCCAGATTTGGCCGACAGATTGGTGAGACACTCAATCACCTCTATTGTGTACAATGTAAGCAAGATATTTTTGTGATTTGATGAATTGATACAAACACGGGACAGAGTGCTGGGAGAGGAAAATAACGGAAAATAAATAATGGCTTTTATCTACATTGCATTGGAGATTTCATGTACCTGTTTCCTGGCTTTGACACGTTTGTAAGCGAAGTCTGGATATGGGGAGCAGGGAATGAAACGTCCGGTGCCAGCGGTCGCGTTCAGCTTCCCGTCCTCCAGAACAACCTTCCCCTGGCAGACGACCAGCATGGGTGCACCTCTCAGCTCCATGCCCTCGAACACATTATACTCCGCTGCCTAGAACAACACGAGAACATCACGCTGAGAAAGCTCATGTGCGGAACACCTGTGTCCCAAAAATGACCAATGCTGTGCAATACTTATGCACCAACTTTTTATAAACGGTCCTTAACAATTACATACATTTAAATGAACCATTTAATGCAATGCAGTTATTGTGCACATACAGTGCAGTAAGATGTAATGTATTTCTGTGATGCTCCGCTGTATTTACAGCATCATTACTCCAGTCTTCAGTGTCACATGATTTTCAGAAATCAGGAAAATATACTGATTTGCTGCTCAAGAAGTATTTTTTATTATTATCGATGTTGAAAACAGTTGTCCCGCTTCATATTTTCATGCAAACCATGATACTTTTTTTTATTATTATTAGATAAAACGATCAAAAACGTCCAACATGGCATTGAGCTGCTGTGCTTTGCAACATAAATTGACACAAACAGCCGTTTTGAGTTTGAGCTTCTGCAACGAGGAGCGTTGAGATACTCCTCACTAATGAAGATCAGATGCCGGAGACTGAGACACGACTCTGGCCTCCTTCATTCACTCTCGTTCTCATTCTTCACCTCTTCGCCAAACAGCTGGATAGAGGAATTACAAAAACATCCTTCCATTTCCTCATTTTTTTTCTCACACTCACAGCATCCTGTTCGTTTGTTACCCCTTTCTCTGAAATGCATCGCTTCTATTTAGTTTACTACTCCCTTATTTTCTGATTTCTTCATCTCAGGTGGATATCGTAATTGTAGTGGTGTCCCACTGTCTTTCCACAGAAATTTGGCGCTCGTCCATCCTTTGTGTGCGAGAACAGGAAATGACATGCACACAACTTCTGCCAAGGACGCTGACATGGGCTTAAGCTCATGTGGAATAACACAAACACAAGGCTTTCTGGCAGGTGATGAAGTCATGTTTTAGATGATTTCATAGAGCACGGGAACAAAGGATGCCGAGCCACAGAATAAACCATCAATAAACATCCACCATGTTATCCACAGTTGAAAGCAATGGCAGTCAGTGCTGTTTAGATGTGTAATGGTTTCTAAAGAAGTGGCTGAACAGGAAATGAAATTGTGATGTCATTTTGGCGGCGCCTCATTCCTGCTGACTCTTTTCCCCAAAGGTTTTCAAACGAGCCCTTTGTAGAATCTGCTCAGGAAATTCCAGTCCCCATCTCACTCGAATCTACAATCTGCAGGACACTCATAAACCACTCACTGAAGCTTCTTCAGAACTCATATTGAACTGTGACCCAAAGATTGTCATTGTCCAAATTGTGGTTTCATTGCAATGGTAACTAGATGAGAAAAGTCTGTAAACAAACTTTGACGTTGGCTTGGCAAAGCCTTGTTTGAAATATTGAAAGAAATTTGAAAAGCTTTAAGGTTGAAGACTTGGTAAAACCTTAGTTTAGAGAACAATTACCACATTTGTTTATTAGCATGCTTATTACTAGCATATTGGCTGTTAATTGGTAGTTAAAAGCACATCTTAATGTCTCAGGGCACGTTCTCACAGAACACATTTTTTCAAATTTTGTTTTATTTGATGGCAACATGACAAAGGAGGCATTCTGTGCTGCTGAGTTTTTTTTAAAACCATTAAAACATAAATGTAAACTATAGTACATTTAAATTTAACTGTAAGTAACATGCAATTAAGTGTCTGAAAACATTACATTCAGTTTGCACTTAAAGTTGATCATGTCCATAATATGTATTATTTATGCAAATCCCTAGCTGATTACTGAAACTGTAATATTTAAGTGATTTTAAAAGTAACGACAAACTTCAAAAAGCTGCATGAAATGAGATGATATTTACTGTATATCTGTTGCACAAATGTGTGGATGGTTCATTAAAAGTGAAGCTTGCAGAGTTGCATGTCTTCTCTCACTTATCAAAACATTTCTACAATAATAAAAGTTTGCTGAGACTTAATAAGGCAACACAAGGAAACTCTGATTGTCAGATATCTCCTGTTTTTGTGGAGGTTTTATTTACGAGGGGTTCCTGTATGAACACACAGTTTGATTCGTTAGAAGCATCTATTTCCGCTCAGAGGAACTGGAAGGTCAGTGAAGGCCAGCCAGTTCAGGTCCCTCTCTATGTTTAGATGTACAAACGGGAGTATATAGTGCAATCACTGGATTTATTTAAAGAGCACTTACAGAATGATGAGTTTTAGCTGTGACGGTCCGGACGGCATCTGTGTCCCAGATAACCAGATCACTGTCGGAGCCCACGGCTATCCGACCCTTGCGTGGATAAAGGTTGAGGATCTTGGCAGCATTGGTGCTAGTCACAGCGACAAACATGTTCTCATCCATTTTACCAGTGACCTGAGCAAAGGAAAATAGACAACTGAGAATCAAACACAGTGCTTTAGAGATTTAATGGTGCACTTATGAGAAGAAGGTAATGTATATAAGATTTAGGGCACTTTTTTCAAATACACATTAGGGTACAAATGATTTAATTAACTCTTTTCCTGCCAGGATGCTTTTATTAGATTTCATGGACCACAAACATTTTGTCGTATAAATATCTGAACATGCAATTTGTTTAAAAAAGAATGAATCTGCTTTTGAACAAAAAAATGCATTATTGCATTATTATTTTTTAAATCAACACTTTAATATGGGTAAGTTGCATGAAAAAAGCAACATTTTAAACAAAAAAGCTGAGAAAATCTGGATTTGTCAAATGCTACATCCAGAATCAGATCAATGATCAAAATGTAGACTTGAGTAGATCGAGTGCATCAACACTCCCAAAGCTTCCCAGTCCTAGACCTCTTCCTAGGTTGGCATTTCATTCAGTAACCTTAGTCTATTTTTATTTATATGCTGTTTTATGTTTGATGATATGTGATTGCTTGTTTGTGTGGCTGCTTCACCAAGAGAGCTGCACACATCCTGAAATGTGAATCCAAAACAATTTGATTGGTAGCTGGCTGCAGTAGAGGGAATAAACCCGCCCTCTCCATGAAAATGAATGGGATGTGAGGCAAACTAAATATTACACTTCAAATAAATATTTCCCTAAAGGGTTTCTGTCATTTTAGGCAGTTCTTGTCACACTGATTTATGTTCAAGCGTTCATTTTCCTATAAGGTTTGATTTTGGTTTATGGTTTACGGTAAGGAAAGAGTACATGTATTAAGCAAATATTCAGATATTTTATTTTTTCTGGATCTAAAAATGCGGAGTACAGTGATCCTCACCACAGCCTTGTCCCAGATGATGGACATCCTTTCCTCCGCTCCGTTGACTCCTTCAGGAATCTGAGTGAAGTCGTCTTTCCCTATAGCTTTCTGAGCTACAGAGAACGTGCAGTGAGCGCTGCCCACCACCGACAGATCACCACTGAAACACACAGACACATCACACTACTTCACTGACTGTACTGTTTATGTTACAGACAAAGCTTGATGGTATCTAGCCTAAAACGGTAAATAGTACAGCTATAACAAGTCAGATTGTTAGGGTCTATGCTACAGCCTTAGATGAAGTATATCAGGTGTTTCGATTATAAAACACTGTGTAGAAACCGTGCCACATTGATCCTACAATAAATTCTCAAATGTGTGTATGTTAGGGCTATCAATATTGCAGAAAAATGACATTCGAATTTTGTACTTAAATATTATCAAAATTCGAATTATATTCAAATTTAAAAAACGCATAATTTTAGTTAGGGGCAAGAAAAGTTTGGCCTCTCTCCTGAGACCACAAGAGAGCGTATCGAGCAAAATATAACTAGTGCAGATTTATTCAAGCCATAAGATAACATTAGTATCTGTGAAAAAAGTGCATAATGTTTGAAATAATGTTTATAAACCAATTATAATTAAAGCTGCGGTAGGTAACTTTTGACGCTCTAGCGGTTAATAAACAGAACTGCTTGCGTCTTGCGGAAGAACATCGTAGCCGGAACTACTTCTCTCTGTTTATGTCTATGAAGAATCACAAAGGTACTGGGTTACTCCGCCGCGGTAACCCTGAAGCAATCTAAAATAGTCCGAATATAAACACTTATTATAGGTGCACCCTAGTGATTCAGGACAAGCTAAAAACACGGTTTGGAAAATGGATTCATGGTGTACTCGCTTATTATATACATTTTTCTACATTTTGAACACAAACAAAGTTACGGACCGCAGCTCTGATTGGTTGTTTTTACCGGGAGCGATGGAGTTTCTGCAAATGGCAATAGGACACTGGGAGGAGCCAGAGGAGCTTGATTTATTCACAGATTATCCGTCTCATATTCTACTGTCAGGACATAATGACAGGTTTAACAAATATGTAAAAAATATATTTTTACAAAAGTTACCTACTGCAGCTTTAATTAAGTTGCTTAAACAACTATAAACAAAACAGCACCATGTATTTATTCATAGTTTAATACAAAGGGTCAAAAGCCAATCACACAGAGTACATTTGTCATTTAAAAACACAAATTTCAGTGGGATGGGGAAAAAACTCAGTCATAAAGTCTAGGGACTCTTTTGTGCGAGACGCAAGTGCAACGCTGCCAGATGTCCCTCAAGAAATTGGACAAAATATGCGTTCTTTGTAAACATCTTGGTTTTGGCGTAAACCAGATCTCTGCATTGATGTTATTTTCCCCATAATATTTGAAATTAACAACTGATCCACTGATAAGGCTGCCTCCTTAACGCACACCTAAAATGATTTTTATTTCAAATTCAACGAATATTCGAAATTCAATCTGTTTTTTGGACCGCTTAGACCCTGACTTGCCATAAACCATTTTTCGATGTCAAAGACCGTTTTTATACATATGAAAGTCATTGTGGATTTCAGCGTACAAACTCCAAGATCAAATCTGTGTGTGAATATGTGAATATTTCAGTGATAAATTGAGTGAATAATTCAATGACTAATACATTTGTGCATACACTACACTACAGAAGTGGTGCTCTAAAGGGATATTTCTACCTTATTTAGTTTTGGTGTTAACATTAATGTAGTTAGAATGATTCAGATATACTAAAAGAATGTTTTTGACATTATTATTATTATTAAAATGTGTATCCCAGCAACTCTGGTCATGAGTAGAGATGCGTGTGTTACCTGGCCAACAGGGTGCTCAGGTAGTCTGGAGTGGTTGGGTCAGGACTGAGGGGTGGTGAGGTCACAAAAGACGCCGCTTTTGCCCAGTTCTTGCTCCAATAATGAGTCCCATCGGTTCCCAAACTGGCCGTGATCGGCTCGCCAAAAACCACATTACCTAGAAATAAACAGTTCTTCATGATGCTCTGCTCTAGGTACGACCTTTAATGTAAACCTACAATATGTTTTCTTTGTCCTCCAGCCAAAAAACATGCATCCAAATGTTAAAGTACCAGCACACTTCTCCTCAATAAATCCCATGATCTGAGCACAGACGCTGCGGGATGAATTATATTATATTTTTTAAAAGTGATGAGTGATGAATAGCGTAATAAAGATTGTAAGACATTTTACCACAATTTTTGGTATGCTCTAGCAACCATTTCAGAGACTTCTTAAATAATTAGTTTGCCCAAAACTAGGAATTTTTTTAATGCATCTTCAAAAGACAAATGTTAATATTTTTTTAATTAAATCTGGGAGATTTTCCTTTGAAATTCCATTCACCCATTTTTTCACCATCATTGTCACTTTATATGATTTAATTTCAGTGTTTAATCACATATAAACACTGATCAATACCCATACACAGAGCACATGAAATCTGATATCTGATAAAAGTGAACCAATGAACCATTTTTTGCCCTGTGTAACATTTAACATGTCTGAATCTGAATGCATGTAAGTAATTTGATGAACTTGACACTTCTCTAAATCTGTGCCACTCGATGCTTAAATTGTAAAAATAGTTATTTTTACCATAGTTATTTTACATGGGTTGCATCTGGTTAGCTCGTCGTATAAGTCTCTCAAAGCAACAGCATTGCATCTGAATGATTTACAGTAACTAAACAGCAAGAGCTCTTAAAATGATGGATCATGGAACCGTTACAACAGACCGGCCAGTGCATATAAAATAAACATTTCATACAGTGCAAATAATGCATTGACAACTAACATATCATTAAATGACAAATGAATAATAATGCATTTATAATAATTAAACCGTTATTTACACACATGCCACACAGTTGTATCCAACTGAAGGTAATTACTGTCATGAATATATATGTCAAAGATGAGTGTCTCTCAACAGAGGTTTATTTAACTCGGATGAGATGTGTAAACTGCTCGACATCTGGTGAAGCTCAGCTTACGCTGCGGACATGCTCATGCTGTGCTTTCTTATTTTAGCAGACATTTCGTTGTGTTCTGCACCTTGTTTCCCAGGAACCTACTGTAAATGTGTGTGATATTGTGTACCTTTTTTCCTGGCCTGTGAGATGATGTCAGCAGCGCTCTTGCTCATCACGCGGGTCACGTAGAGCGGACAGTTGGTTTGACTTGCAATAGTGACGGCTCGAAACACCGCTTCAGCCTCAAGCTACACACATACACACACACACACACACACACAGATTCAGCCTATCTCAAAAGGTCCCCTCCCTACTTTCTTGGCTGACCTCAATAAAGCCGTCTTATCTGCAAAAGATCACTGGTAGACTCATGCCAGATTAATTAAATCTGTTGGGCGGGACGATTTTCAACAGGAACTCAGATTGATGCAACTGATTTAAAACGAGTTCTGTGTCTTATTGTGCGTTTTGCATTGAGAAACCAATGTTTGTCAGGGCCTGCAGTGATGTTTTAGCACTGAACCCCTAAAGAGAAGAGCATACAGCTGTGTTTGTGCTCTCTGACCTCCTCTGGACGGCTGAGAACGTGTCCCTCGGGTCCGGTGATGCCCATCTCCAGCATACGGTTCTGCTCCTGAACAACACACAGACCAGAGTCGCTTTTCTGTCACTCTTTGCATTGTCCTTGTATTATTTGTGCTTTTTTTAACATACGTGGTGCATGAACAATGTCATTAAAGAAGAGGTGGGAACGGTGTAATCATTTATTTTGAGGAACACTGACATTTTTTCAGGAAGTTGGGCTCTTTAACTCTTTCCCCGCCATTGACGAGCTTTTACAGCTTTTTGTGTTTTCACTGTTAAACACTTGGGGGCGCTATTACACATCTTCTGAACGAGTATAAAATCTCCCGAACAAAAACACACGTGAACTGACGGATTATGTAAACAGATGCATATTAAAAATAAGCAATAGACAGCATATAAATAAAAACTGCATAACTGCAAATGTGGAAATCACACATGTTGAGGCGGCCAAATTTCTCCATCGGTAGAAAAGTAATAATGTCTTTGTTGAGACGCTGTTTCAGAATTAATGGAAGTGATAAATGCATTTGCAGTATTTAGGATTGGTATGAGTGACTATAGATAAATAAACAGTTTCAATTGAAACTTCTAGAAAACATGATGTACAAACCAGCCACTTATCTGTCATTTAATCTTAATGGTTAGATCTTTTAACACGCTTAAGTAAAAGGGCTTTTAAAAAAGTAACTTTTAATAAGTGCACTTTGTAAAAATCTTAAATTAAAAAAATCTTACATTTTTAATCTTAAATTATGTGATATTACATTTAAAGATAATATATTGTAAATGTAGTAGATTGCAACTATCATTATAACTGTGTACAAACAAGTATATTTAAACACACAACAGAAGATTTGTTTCTAAATCGTGCAAAGTTTTTTGCCCCAGAAAACAGTGTGGCTCTTGTGATCGATGGACTCCATACGCCGAAGACACACATTAATGGTAACATCTTTGGATTCTCCATTTCATAACCTCTTTAATATTCATAAGGTTCACATACCTCAGCAATTATTTCTCCATTTTCAGCGTGGACCTGTGCAATTCCTCCATGCTCTCCGAGGAAGGTGAAGATCTCATAAAGCTGTTCATACACACATAGAGTGAAAATCGCTTTAAAATGACTTTTTTGGCAGAATAAATGGCTAAATTCTTCTACGTAAAATGCTGTGAATTTTTGAATTAAAAAAAAAATTCATTTTATTACACCAACAAAAGCAATTTTTAAGGGTCAGATCAGATCAACATAAAAAAAATGCATGCATAAATAAATGATAACTGTAATTTCTTGGGCTTACCTCGCTGTTGCTCATCTGATAGAGGTCTTTATAGGCCATGTAGACCTGGAAAGAGTTCACTCCTGTTGAGACAGAACACATAAATCAGAAAACAGCATTCACAACCATTCTTTACTTCCATGATGTTCTAGAAACTAGAAAACAAACACAAAAAGTAGGGAGGGGATTTTGTCCGTCATTAATTAATGGAACGGTGAAAATACCAGAATGCATGGGCCAAAACATTAACTAATATAAAGTGATGAATCATGACCAGAGATGTGGAATAATTTATGATTTTTATACTGATTTTTAAAGTAGAAATAGTGATAAAAATAAAAAACTGCTTTTTAAAATTCTGCACCTGAAAATATAGATTTATTATAATCCTTAAAAAAAAGCTCTACTGTACTAAAAGCGCATGAGTTTGTAATACACAGCAGAACAGATGTGTAGGTTAAGCTGTCATCGCTGTCAGAAATAGTACAAATGACCAAAAATAACTTGTTAAATCACAGCACAATCCCTGTGGGATACTGTCCTGCTTATATTTTTAACTTCAAATGGTTTTTTAAGTATGCTGGACCATTTTTGAACAATTCAGAATTACTTTTATTTATCTAGATGCTTCAAATCTTTGGTCAAGGGCTTACTTTTGTATTTTTTTATTGCTCACACACTAAAAGTGGTACTTGAGGCACACTCAGTGAAACCATTCACTCATGAAGCGAATCTTCGGCCCAAGTCTGTAAAACTGCGGCAGCTCAAGTGAGCTCCACTGCACACTGAACGATCAAAAAACACAAAATAGTAGTGTTTTACATCTGTCATATCCACGGGTAAAAACTGTGCAAAAACACCATCTTCATAAGAGTCAAAATAGCTTTGAAAGAAGTGTTTGCATACCCAGATGCTACGCCCTGGTGTGTAAGCAATCTTAAAAAAAGTGTAATAGTAAAAGATCTCCCACCTTTCTCCTTAATGAGGCTCAGGACCTCTTGTTTGATGCCGTCGCTCCAGTGGGTGATGTCCACATGCAGAGAGTAATCACAGCACACTTTCTCATCGGCCCACTCTCGCCAGCGCTCGAACGCCTCCAGCAGACTACAGCCCGGCTCCGGGATCACATGATCCACTGCAGGACACACACACACACACACAGAGACAGCTCACACTCCTGTTCAGACAACACAGCTCATGTGTGACCTGGAGCACAACAGCAGTCTGAAGTCTCTGGGGTACATCTGTAGCAGTAGCCAACGATACATTGTATGGGTCCAAAAATAAAAAAAGTATTTAGGATATTAAGTAAAGATCATGTTCCATGAAATATTTTGTAAATTTCCTACTGTAAATATGTCAAAAATGTATTGTCATTAGTAATATGCATTGCTAAGAACTTCGTTTGAACAACTTTAAAGATTATTTTCTCAATATTTAGATTTTTTTGCTCGCTCAGATTCCAGATTTTCAAATAGTTGCATCTCAGACAAATATTGTCCTCTTCACAAACCATACAGCAATGCAGAGATTATTCAAATTGACCCTTATGACTGTTTCTGTGGTCCATATATTTGGTTAAACAACTTACTAAATTGTGTGCGAATTTGAATCTTTTTATGATTGAGTCAAAAGGAAGTTGATTTTATTTTACCTTTAATTCATTGCTTTAAATATAATTGCAATATTAACTTCAGTGTATTTCCCAGGGTGTATCCTGTATACTTTCATATACTTCCTTTTTGTTCATTGCTTGTAAAGTATTTATTTTTACCTTTTAGTAGTTTATATTTGCTTGTATGTTATAGTTAGTACCTAACTAATTATCATCCAGTTGTATTCAAAATTACATTAAAGGTGTTTATATTACATATATAATAAAACTGCACAATTTGATTTCCAAAGTTGGTCAACTCATTCATTAATATGGAAAAAGTTTCAATATGACAAAAAAAAAATCATAATTATAGAATCAGATTGTGTTTCCCAGAATCAGACTGAATTACTGCAGCTGATATGTTCGGAGCATTAGTCCATGAACATACGCTCAGATCCGGTGAGGAGCCTCTCAGTATTTCACTGCTTCTTCATTGTCTCCACATTATCTGCGTGTATAATCTAGCACACACTTCCTCTGGGAACAAAGGGACGTCTACAGCTGGGTTTTTACTCTAAAATGAATCAGTGCTAACAGTCCCTGGTAAACACAGTGATTACTGTAAAACAAGCTCTTACACACCAGCTGTTGTCACTTTTTCTTCATCATCTGTAGCCTGCGGCGCTCAGAAAGGACTACTGTCTTTCCACGCAACTAAAATGTCCTCGTGGGCTGCACACAGGAGCTTTGTGTGGTTACCGGAAGCATACTATTTTTGTCAGTGTTTATCCCTTTTCATTCACACACACACACACACACACTTTCTTCTGTGAAGCATAGCGTGGTAGTAAAGTAGTTTTGGTGGTATAAATGAAAACACTTAGCTTCACTCAGCAATATTAAATCATATTTTTGCCGGTTAATTCAGATATTACCATGTGTTCTACAGCTATTTTCTAAATGGTTTCTAAATGTGTTCAAATTTGAGCTGATGAAGACTAACTTCATATGCTTTAGACATGAAAAACATCCATGTTTCTCATCATTATTAGGTGCTTAAATGATATAATTGTGTACAAATGATTACATAAACGACTAATTAATGTGCAGTTTCTTGCACAGACTGATCGTTTCGCTTCTTAAGACCTCAAAATATCAGCAGGAGTCAAACGGGTTCGTTTTTTGTAGCCTGATATGTTTTAGGCCCTCACATGACAATAGCTAAAGAACACCTACATCTTGGAGAGCCAGAGGTTGAGTAAATTAGCAGCAGATGTTCCTGTTTGACAGATAAACATGGCAGTCTTCGTCAGATCTCACCGATCATGGTGGTTCCTCCGGCGAGAGCAGCCTTGGTGCCCTGAGAGAAGTCATCCACAGTGTTCATCCCCCTGAAGGGCATCTGTAGGTGTGTGTGGATGTCGATTCCTCCAGGGATCACCATCTTCCCATCGGCTTCGATGGTCTTCACCCCTCCTGGGACTATCAGGTTGTCTCCAATTTGCCTTCAAGTTGACAGAAGACGTTAACTCAGGAAAGACGATTTAAAATGTTCTACACTATGGTATAAATTAGGGGTGAAACGATTCATCGATATGGATCGATACATCGATACGATATAACGCATCGATGCCACATACAAAATATCGATATCTGTAGTATAAATATAAAGTTCAACATTTTGAACTGTGCACATTTTCACATAATGTCCGTCTATGCATTATCGCCAACGCATGCATTCCTCGCTGAAACTCATGTATCTAGACTTGATATAAGGACAGAATGCACAAGGTGAAGTATAAAAGATGCTCGGGATTGTAGGCAGTACAGAAGTTTTCAGCGCACACGTCTAATCGCAAGCTAGCACACAGACAGCCGCGTCTAGACCACGCAAATACTAAATCTTCTACTTTCTTGTGCATGGATGAATAAATACGTTAGACATATCGGTTATACATACGTCTGAATGTAAACAGTTGAGAAAGAAAAGGCATGTGTATCAGGATATTCAATCCGTGCTTTGTTCTTCGAGTGAAAGCAAACTAATAATAAATAATGCTGTCAAAGAAAAATACAAGTGCGCACTGCTCCGGACTAAATAACCACTGTAACATCAAAAATAAATAATCTATATTTAGTTTATACAGTTAAGACTGTGCAGTTATTTTACATTTGATTAGTCTATTACATTTCTGTAGAATACCTGGAAATTTATTTTAGACTGAAAAACCTGAAAAGCACGGTTTACTGAACTTATGTCTTTGTCGAATTGTAGTTATTTTATGCTATTGCTTGTAATTTGGTTATCTGTAATAAATGTTTTTAGCACTGAGCCTATATTAGCATCCAGAATTGTTTTTCCAATTGTTTATTTTCTTTATTATAAAAAAAAATGTTGTGAATGTCCCAGCTGAGGTACAGAATGTAAAAAAAGCAGATAAATGTTCTTGTTATATATTTTGGTTGCATTTGTGAGTTAATAAAAATGAAGATGGTTGCTCAAAATGGATATATAATATACAAATATTGATATATCAATCGATATACTCCTGTATCGGATCGAATTGTAATCGTATCGTAAAAATGTTGAGGTATCGAAAAATATCGTATCGCTGGGTATAAGCATCGGTATCGTATCGTATCGTGATGAACCATCTGATTTACACCCCTAGAATAAATAACAGTTGTATAACTCTTCTTAGTGTAAAAATGATATATGATGCATGTAAAATATTTGTTTTATTGTTTTCAAAAGCTTTTTAATGTAACACATACACTCTGTATGTTTGAGTTATGACATTTTGATTAAACTCTTTTTTTTTAATGAACAAGAAGCTGTATTTAGGTCCAGTGTGGCTGTACTGTATCTGAACACAGCTTACTTGATGACTCCATCCTCCATATAGATGTCTGCAAAGAAAGACTGGTCATCGTTCACAATCCGACCGCCTTTAATCAGGAGCCTATCACTCTGAGAAAACACGAGAGAGAGAGAGAGAGAGAGAGAGAGAGAGAGAGAGAATGATCATTTAGACTGCAAAAGCATTTTCATACTTTAGGTTTAGATTGCAAAAATGAAGATGGTTTTAATGCAACTTGCATGTGCATGCAGTCACAAGTTCTACACATTGCTGCAAAGATCGCTTTTCTGCAACAATTTACTCTAGAAACTGTTCTCATTTTTGAGAATTTATGGACAGGATGCAAACAGACATCATTCAATTTAAGACTCCAACAACTGGTGAAACATAAAAATTAATAGCTAAATAATCAGCAGCAGATTTTATTATCAATTACTGTGATGTGCCAGTAGTGTAATAAAACATGCAATGCAATACAAGAATCAAAAACACATTGCATAAAAATCAATACAGCAGGAATCCTGAGTGCAACTTTAAAACATAGGCTAAATGATTGAGCTAAATCACATTATATTGCAAATCTCAACTGCTCGATTGCTTGCATTGTTGCAAAACTGATTTCTGTCACTACACGACTTACAGTTTAAAGTAAATTTAAAGTCCTGCTATTTCAAATTCAGTCACTACATGAGGTTTGCTGCTGTAGCTCCATGCATCACTTCAACTTAGGGTCAAAATCACCCGAAACACTTCATAACAGCACGTCACCTGAGAACTCGAAAGACAACGTAAGCCTCAACAGGGAACCGTCTCATCATTATTTGAACAAAGACAAATTGACAAGAACCATTCCCTGTCTTGAAACCACAAGAAAGCAATCCAAATCAAGAGTGCTTTAACAATGCACAGGTTGCTCTGCGTAGATACAAAGTGACACATGAAAACAGCACAGAACTAATCGTTCAGTAATGCTTGTTATATAAGTCCAGCGTGAGTCCATTTGAATAAATGCATGTTTGTATAAATGCAGGTTGATGCTGATAAATCAAGGATGTTGGCCTTAATGTGCAGAAAGTGTATTACTTTGACGCACAGACAGTTAGACGAATGCCAGAGTCCAATCACGCAAACAGTGCAGTCATTTGTTAATGGGAAGACACAGCCAAAGAACACAGAGCCAGAGGACATTAAGGCGTGGAGCATTAACCGTTAGAAAACCTCTCTGTATGAATCCAGAGCTGCGGCCTTGTTGCCTGGTGAGCAAAATATTTACCATCCGCTCATGAGAGTTTCTTCTTTTCTGCCAACATAGCAGTCGAAACACTGGAGCTCATCCATCGACATGATGACCAGCCTCTGTTACACTCACGGCCCAGTTATCTGGGATGTTATAATCAGGGGAGTCATGCTCCTCGCTTGTGTTTTGAGGGGACACAAGTGGTCTAATGCATACATAGTGGCTGGATTCAATTCATTTTTATGATAAACCAAGCAAACGTGCAACCGAACACGACTTCCAGTGATCATCCTGCTTTGCTGCATCGACTATAAAACCAATTCCAATCCCAAATGAAAATATCTTTAGTTTTAACTGTAATAATAACTACGGTTTCTTCATGATGAACCGAAGCAAGAACACACTTTATTAATTCCTTTACTGTTGCAATTACAGATAATTATGAATATGCTATTGATTCGGTCTCCCATAGAAAGGCTGAACTGTACCTTATTTCTGCGATTGGAAGCACAGACTCCCATCATTTCCACAAAAGACTGATATTAAATCAGTATATAATACATATCACATTAAATACAGTAAACTCTTCGGTTGTTAAATTAATATTTTGTACAACTTTGGATGAAATCCCCCAATGCCTTGCATGTTAAATCTTCTTGGTTCTGCACAAATCATATAAGCACCATGGCATAGTTTGGGTTAAAAACAGACAAATTCACTAAAAGGTGACTTTGAACCAACAATAATATCGAACGTAGAATATTTACTTTAGTCTTTTGGAAGTCAAAATTCATTTGTGACTCCTGTGCTGTGGTTATAGGAACTAGATCCATGTTGGTATTCATAACAGCTTTTCCATTGCCACATCTGTAATAATATAAATATTTTTGGTATTACGATCACATCGATGTCGTCTTTTACATTTCATTCCAATGCTAAAGTAATATACTACATTAATCGCATCGCAGTGTATGTATGACGCACTATGACTATGGTTTTATGTTTATGCGGTGCGATACACAACACAACATGTAAAACGACAGTATAAGTCATTATAATTAAGGCTGCGCAATTAATCGAATTTCTAATCGCGATTACAATTATGGATGCCACAATTACGTAATCGTTCAAAGCGGCAATAAATCGTTCAAAGTCCACTTACTGTACGTTATTCAGCACGCTTAATATACGTTTTTGTTTTCTTTCTACGTGTTATGATATGGGTTTTTTTCCATTGTTTTAGTTTATAACATTATAGTACCATTCATATTGTTACTTTTTTTATGATTTAAATAAGAAACCAATCCGATGTATATTTGTCATTTGATGTTTAATATTATTGAAAAGCACTAAAACGTTTTTCAGTTCGAGGGTTTTCAGCTTGTTTATTTTCATATAAAAACACGGCATGCAGTTGCATCAAACAATGGTATTATTAACATCATTCAATGTGATAATCATAATTAATAATCGCAGGGAATAATCAACAATTTTGTGCAGCTCTTATTATAATCAGTAATTATGTCCCCACTGGATGCAACAAATGCCTAGTTTTTAATGGGTTTTATTGGTTTTATCTCATTGCTCTGGGACACACATCACAGTTTGGTGAGGGGTGTAACATTTCCTTCACACGCTTGAGGAATTCAGCCAATCACAACGCAGCGGATAGCTGGCCAATCAGAGCACACCTTGCTTTTCAGATCGATGCGCTTTGTAAAATATATGCGTTTCAGGAGGCGGGGCATAGAGGAGACACAATAATGTACAGTATGTGTTTTTGAACCTTAAACCACATAAACACATTACATTACACCAAATACACAAAATAATGTTCTTTTTAGTTACATCATACGACCCCTTTAAAAACAGACATTGATCAGAGCTCATTAGTTCCTGTCAATCAAAAAAGTACGGGCAAACTCGTGATAGACTAAAATATAGATTCTAATTTGCCATGCATGTGATTGGTTGATTCAAACATGCAAAACAATACAAAAATAAAAATAAAATAAAACATATTGCAAATTACCAGAAATTTGACTTTGAGAAAAAGCAATCTCATTCACTTTGAGAAATCAGCGAGTTTTAAATCTATAATATCTTGTAAGTATTAATGTGCAGAGAATGATGGTTCTTTAGAGTAAGTCCCTGATGTCCAGAGAAAGAGAGAACCACACCTCGCCTCTCCGCAGAGCACAGCACACACCGGAGAAACGCATTTAAACATAATCTCTTGCGCGATTCTGGCACATTTTGCACACGTCTTTTCAAAATACTAAAGAGAAAATATTAATCTGTGCGCAGTCTAACAGCATCAGCACCGCGAGGATCTCCGAGACAAAGAACATCTCTGTAAAAACCTCTACACTGCGCTGCAAATGATCAGAAAAGCCTCTCGAAGACCCATGCACAATCACTCGAGCTTTACACACATCCTCTCTAAAATCAGCCTGGGGTCATTGTGTGCTGCTGGATGCTGGCAGTGAAGAAGGCTCAGTCATGGGCGTGATTTTCTTGCTGCAGTATACACCGGCTCAGACTCAGCACAACATTTCCTTTCTCTCTATAAAAGACTGTAGGAATCAGTTTAATGATAAAAACACGACCACGGTGTCGTAATGATTTAGGCATTGCACTTTGAATATGCTTTTTCCAAAAAACACATCTGAGCTGGAATCAGTCTCAGCTCCTCACTATCAGTTCAACCCAGGATTCTCCTGACATTCACTCCTGGTCACAAACATACAGATCTAACCCACTCCAGAAAATATGCTTTCAGATATGAATATAAATGCATGAACTTACAGTGATCTTTGGGATATTCTTTTTGCCCTGGTAAGACATGGTTGGATCTCGGTTGATGCAGATGTCTTTATTCTGTTAGTGGTTGCGCACACTGGACTTGGTCGTCTGCTCTGGGCTCCTCCCTCCGTGTCCAGGAGTCGTGTGGGACTCACTCATTTATAACAACACTCATTTATATTTGAATCGGTTCTCTCGAACAGCTCTTGATTCTGAACCGGTTCGAAAAATGATTCATATTTTCTTTATTATTTAATCTTTGTTATATTTTCAAGTAATCTGAATGTATTCGGACCATCTCTTACACTGTTACAGTAGCCACAGTAAAAGCTAATAATAAAAGCTCACTGATTATCACGTCTACTGCAAGTTAACAACAGAGCGAGAAGGATCGGATAAGGAAAAGGATATTAATTTTGTAAAAATCGCATTATTTTTATCCATAACAGTAAAAGGATAATAACTGTAATGATTTGTGCTACTTTCTTCACCCGGATATCAACAAACTCCAGCTTTATTACTTTGAGAACGATGTATGAACCGGGTTCATTTCAAAG